>NW_010360653.1:86122-103298 GCF_000414095.1 Morus notabilis | reverse complement strand
GCAAGCGGCGGACGAATGGTGGAGATGGGAATGGATACCGCTCACGCAGTTATCTTCCGCAGTAAGTTTAAGAAAAATCATGTATATGTATATATGATTTAAAGGTTTCAAGCATGTATGTTTAAAAAGTATAGGTACATATGTATGTTAAGGAAACCGAGGTTGTAGCTAACAACCCTCGTTTTGAGTATTTAAGTTTTAGAACGTTGCAACAGAGCATGCAACAAATAAATAAATTTTAAACATGACGATTTAAATGATTGATTTTAAAAGGGCTTTAAGATGTACTTGAATTTAAGATTTCTCACGAAATCCGTTTTAAAGTCAAAATTAAATGGCCCGATTGAATTGGCTAGTTTTAGAAAGGCTTTTAAAGAGCATTTCAAATAAGAGTTCAAATGCTGCTCTGTTTGAAAGATATTTTTAGAACGTTTTATCTTAACTGAAATTAAGAAAAGCTTTAAGAAATTTAGTGATTCACTTATTTGAAATTATTGTTACAAATTATGAAAGTATTCTTTCTTATATTAAAAAAAAAAAATGTTCCGCAAATTTTAAGAAACCCCAGTAAGTACAAGTTAAAGTTTAAGTTACAGTAGCGGCCTCATAGGAGGGTCGTCACAGGGAAAACCTTCTTCATCAAAGAACAAGAAGAAGAAGAATCATGAGAACAGTAAGGGCAATGGGAAGAAGAAGATCTAGAAGAACAAGCAGAACAAGGTTGCTCCAAAGCCTAAGAAAAAGTGTTTCCACTGCAACTAGGACGACCACTGGAAGAGGAACTGCAAAAAGTACCTCGATGAGCTGAAAAAGAAGAAGCAAGATGCTGGAAATGTCCAGGGATCTTAAAGAGGGATCTTTCTAGATGAGAGTGGGCAATGGGGCAAGGATCTCAACGATGGCAGTAGGGACAGTGCGACTATCTTTTGCAAATAATAAATATTTATTGTTAGACAATGTTTATTTTATTCCGAATTTCAAACAAAATTTGCTTTCGGTTTCTAGATTGCATGAACAATTTGTTTCAGTTTCTTTTGATATTGATTGTGTTTCTTTATCTAAGAATGGAATTCATATTCGTTCTAGTTTTGTTAATGATGGTCTTTACTTTGTTAAACCCATATTCAACGAAATGCTGCAAACTGAAATGTTCAAAGTCGTTGAACTAACCCCTAAAAGAAGAATGGTTTCTAACAAAAATGAAACGTACTCGTGGCATCTGAGGCTAGGTCATATAAACATAGATATGATTAAAAGACTAGGAAAGGATGGTCCTTTAAGAGAGCTAAAGGTTGGCACTCTATCGGTTTGCGAATCCTGTCTAGAAGGAAAAATGACCAAGAGGCCATTTTCGGCAAAGGGTGAAAGAGCAAAGATGCCCCTTAAAATCATACATACTATCACGCCCCCCAAACGGGGTGGGTGACGTGGAGCTCGATTAGGGATTAATAAAGTAAATTCTCAACCGGGCCCCACACTTGATTGCATTAAAATATAAATAAATTACATAATTCCGGAGCTTCTGACACACATGGCTCCACCCCACAGGACATACAGTATTGTACATACATGCTCATGTAAAATAATCATTACAACAGATATCAACCACAGTCTAGTTAATCCAAATACTTTAAGAGCTTACAAGATTCTCAATTCTTTACATTTTATTCCAGAGGATGACCACAATCCTCACTTGATTCCAATAGCAGCATAACTCAGCTACTCTGTAGTAAATATCCAGCTACTGTGCACTGCTCCTAGAATCTCCTGGGAGGGGTTTAATACATGTAAAACATAAAACGTGAGCGAAAGGCCCAGTAGGATATAATTTGAAATAAACGTTATAAATAAATGAATAATAAGTGAGCGAGGAAATAAATAAATGAATAAGTAAATAAAATAAGACATTCAGTTCCAACAGACAGCCGGAACTTCACATCCTTTTTCTCAAAGAAAATATAACTGAAAATAACCGTTTTACAGGCTTCAGCAAGTAAGTAGTACAAATTACTCACCTAACCAAGTGCCTCATCTACCCGGACCGAGTTTCGAGTTCTGCCCCCGAGGATGCACTATCCGCATCCTATCTAGGCTTACAGCAATAGACTCTCTTACCAATTCACAAGATATCTTTGCTTAAGAAATAATTCATTAACTTTCTGAAATCGTTATTATGACCCCACGAACTACTCAAGCCGCGGGCCCCATGATTGAGCAAGCCATGAGGTTCCATGACTGGACAAGCTATGGATTCCATGGACAGGATAAGCCATGAATTCCATAAACTCCACAAGCCATGATTTTCAAATAGTTTTTCTTTCGCAAACCAACCCCTTTCTTTAAAACATTTCCAAGGCCAAAATCTTTTTGAAAACAGGCTCACAAGGAAGAGGGATAGAAATCCTGCCCGGCTTCCGCTTCCTCAAGCCCCTTCAGTCTGAATCCTCAGCGATCACTAATGCAAGACAACACTTTAGGATTAATTCTCATTCCTAAAGCAATCCAAATCTCAATTTCCAACCAAGATTTCCTATTAGTGTGCCCTAATCCATTTTCATGTTTCAAATTATCATTCCAAGGGTTTTCAATCTCAAAATAAGGATTAAAGATGCTAATCCATTCATTTCAAGTCCCCAAATGGAACTAATTTGGGTTCTCCCTGAAAACAGGGGTCAAAACAGTAATTTCAGGCCAAACAGGGTCAAATCCCGTGTCAACCGGTCGATCGGTGATAGAACAGTGCATTATCACCAGTCGACCGGTGGTGTGCACTCCGGTCGACTGGTCAGGCCAATGCAATCCGGTCGACTGGTTACCATGTGATGTGCGGTCGACCGGTGGAATCAGCTGCGCGAGAGAAGCTCACGGAAATCAGTCCAAAAACCTGCAAATCCAGTCCCAAATCAAAATATTTCAAAGGAAAACTACTAGATCTGGGTTCTAGGTCCTAAAACAAGTCCAAAGAACCCAAGATCTCTAATTTCTACTCTAGTTTTACTTAAAAACCATCAAAATCCGGTTTGAACCAAAAATAAGTTTTGAAATTTAGAAACTTGAGATTCAAGAGAGGTTCTTTCAGTAATCTTACCTCGAATCCTTCTCTTGACGTTGAAAATGCTTTGAAACTCTTCTTTGGTTCAAGATCCGTTTGATTTGGGACAAAAACATGAGTGAGAGAAAAAGAGAGAGAGCGAGAGAGTGAGAGTGAAGAGAGAGAGAGAGTGCACGGGAAAGGAAAAAGAAAAGGAAAGAAAGAAAAGAAAAAGAAAAAGGAAAGAAAAGGGAAAAGAAAAAGAAAAGACATGTGTATAATATTTTAAAAGAGCAGTCCAGAAATATGCCTATACACACTTCTGAGTTAAAATAAACTACTGAGAATAATTTAAATACCCTAGAACTATTTAAACTCACACGTATCAGAAACATTTATTAATCAAAACTCAATTAATTAAATCAGATTAGACACACTAATAATCTCAATTACCTCAATTAATCTCAATTAATTCTTCAGGGTGTTACACATACCGATGTATGTGGTCCTTTGAATGTCAAAACGAGGAGGATATGAATACTTCGTCACATTTATTGATGATCATTCGAGATTCGGATATGCATACCTGATGTAAAAGAAATCTGAAACCTTTAAAAATTTCAAAGAATTCCGTACCGAAGCTGAAAATCAACTTGGCAAATCAATTAAAACTCTTCGATCAGATCGAGGAGCAGAGTACTTGGATTATGAATTCAAAGACTACTTATTTGAATATGGAATAATATCTCAGCTCACTGCACCTGGCACACCGTAACAAAATGGTGTAGCTGAAAGAAGAAACCTCACCTTACTTGACATGATGAGATCAACGTTAAGTTATTCTTCTTTACTCACTTCATTCTTGGGATATGCATTGCAAACAACAATATACATTCAGAACTTACCTCCACCTAAGTGAATCCCCAAAATATCCGTAGAGTTGTGGAATGGTCGCAAACCTAGTTTGAGACACATTCGCATATGGGGGTGCCCAACACATGTGTTGAAGGGAAAGACTGGGACGCTCGAAAGTCTGCATATTTGTGGGTTATCCAAAAGGAATAAGAGGAGGTATGTTTTATAGTCCTCAGGATAACAAAGTGCTTGTATCGACAAATGTTACGTTTCTTGAGCATAACTATATGGCACATTTCTAGCCTAGAAGCAAGATAGTTCTGGAAGAGTTACTGGCTGATTAGATTAGCCCCATACTGACAACAGTTGTTGGGCGACAAAGAATGGAGACACATAATCGTGATCAAACACCACCGCCACCACGACACAGTGGGAGGGAAATAAGATTACCCACCCGCTATTGTGAAAATGGAGAAGAAAATGTTACATTAACCGATAGCAGTGAAGAGGATCCATTGTCATACAAGATGGCAATGGATGATATTGATCGAGAAAATTGGCAAGAAGCCATGAAACTTAAAATGGAGTCTATGTACTCCAATTCGGTCTGGGAGCTTGTAGACCTACCAGAAGGCGTTAAGCCGATTGGTTGCAAATGGATCTATAAGAGAAAGAGAAGAGCTGATGAAAAAGTTAAAGCATTCAAAGCAAGATTGGTTGTAAAGGGTTTTACCCAAAATGAAGGAGTAGACTATGAGGATAATTTTTCCCCTGTAGCCATGCCAAAAGGCTCACGAGGGAGCAATTGTGTATCTAAGATGTTAGATGACCATAGTTAGAATTCACGAAGTGGACAACAGCTTTGCTTCGCACACGCCGAGGGAATCTACAAGAACTTCGAACCATCAAAATGTGTGCCTTAACTCTCGGATGCGATGAATGAGCTCTTCCTGAATGAAGTAGAATGTGTGTCTAATATGTTGCCATTTATCTGTGATCAAGTCGGGTTATTTGATTCAAAACCCCGAACTAGCAATAAATTGGATCCAATTCCAGTTACCATCATAGATTGTCCACGTCAAAACAATGGGTTAGCCATTTCTTTTCTTTGTAATGATATATTTTTTTTCTTACTCCTCATAGGACTAACGTAAGTTTATATTAATCTCTGTTTGCTTTTTTGTAGTGGGGACTGCGGGATGTTCACCATTATCAATGCACATTGTTTGGTGGAAGGCAAAGCACTAGATAATTGGGCTACACAGGAACGCATGCCATTCTACCGTGAGTCTTTGACATGTCACCTGCGGTACCATGCATTATGGAAAGAAAAAGAGCAACGTGAAAGTGATATTAAAAAAGACGATCCATGGGATGCTTAGCCTATGAAAAGAAGGCTTGATTTTTTGAAAAGACAATTCTAACTTCATTTTTTGAAAAGAAGGCCATGAAAGTGAGGCTTTGACTTGATTTTTTTGCAATGTATAGCCTCACATGATTCTTTGTAATGTTTGTAACTATGTATAGCCTCACACGATTCTTTGTAATGTAGAAATAAATCAAATTAATGTCTTATTACAAGATACAACATGTAAGTTTAATTAAACGAAACACACATAAAAGAGTCACTAGATTCATGTAAGCTTGTTGATGAGCCTAGGTGGAGTGGCACTGGATTCATGCAGGTTTTACGGTTGTGTCCATAAGAATGACATCTACTGCACTTGAATGTATCAGGTTCTTCACCTTGGATAAAATTCTGGTAACAGGAGGTCCGAATCGCAAGCACATTTCTCACCAAATCTATAAGACCAATATAAGTTGTGTTGGTGGGGACCAATATTCCCTTTATTTCACAATCGAAATATCTCGAAGTACGGTCCCAATGTCCATATTACTTGATGAAGACATTCAATCTAGGAGTCATTCCTAAATAATTTCAAAAATAATAACTGTTAATCAACATGCAATTACTTCTAGCCGTCATCGAGTCATCAGAAATGGCCAGTCATAACACTTGGTAATGGCCAATCATAGTGTGTCGGTCATAACACTATGGGTCATTGAAATAGTCAGTCATAATATTACGACCGGCCGGTCATATCACTATGCCTTATGACCGGTAATAATACTATGACCGGACTATGACTTGCCATTTTGACACTCATACTGTTATAATTTGACTCATAGACAATGACTCATACTGTTATGACTAATCGGTCATAGTATTATGACCAGACATATAACACTATGAGTCATAATACTATAACTCCCAATGTCAACTATGTCTTTGACGTGTTGGTCGTTACAATCAATTTACATATCAATTATAAATCATTCAAAATCTCAAATTGACGAAGGCTATTTTCAATTCCTATCATATTAAGTTCAACCCAGTCATTTTTTTTTGAGTTCTATATACTAACAATTTCACGTCTCCCAAAAATTAAACTTAAAAAGACAAAAACAAAAAAAATATTGTATACCAACCTCGATCTTGTACACAACCGGAGTATTGGTGACGAGGGAATGAGGGCATAGGGAAGAGAGAGACCGAGTAGAGAGAGAGGCCAAACTTGAGAGAAAGTGTTACACCCCGAAGCCGGGGTTAGTGACGTGGAGGCTCATTTAGGAGTTAAACATGATTAAGAAAGTAATTAAACATTTATAATCATAATAGTCAAAATTAAAAGTAAAATATTAAAGAAATCTCTAAACGAGCCCCACTATTTAGCTGAAAATATATTACAAGAAAGTCACGGGGTCACCAGCACTTTATGATTACAAGAGGCTAAAACTCAAGCCTCTAACATTGTTCAGGGCTACACCCACAGGATATGCATCATTCTACATATACAAACATGTAAATAACATTACAGACATAAACCATAGTCTAAGAATTCATAATTTACAGGATTTACAATTCTTACATTTTCTCACAAGGATGAAGAACACAGTCCCCTCTTAATCGGATGGTAGCAACTAACTCAGCTACTCCGCACTGCTCCTAGAGTCGCCTAAGAAGGGTTAATATTTATAAAACAGATAAAACGTGAGCGAAAGGCCCAGTAGGATGTATTTTTAAATAACTTTATAAACAAGTAATAAATGAATGAGTAAATAAATAAATGAATAGATAATTAAATAAATATAGACATTTAGTTCCAACACAACATCCGGAACCTCACATCCTTTTTCTGAAAGGAATATAAACTGAAAATTTCTGTATTATAGGCATCAACAAGTAATTTATCCTTTGATAAATTACTTACACAACCACAACCACAAGCCTTAACACCACTGTAGTGGCTCGGTCTGGGTTTCGAGTTCTGCCCCTAAGGATACACTCTCCATATCATATCTAGGCCATCAGTCAATTTACCGATTCGCAAGATCTCTTATCTTAAGAAATCATTCATTAAACTTTCTGAAATAGTTCATTATAATTCCAATAGCTAAAATGAAGCTATTATTTTTGAAAGTGCTTTTCTTTCGCAAACATGCCTTTTCTTTAAAACATTTGCAAGGCCAAAACTCTTATGAAAATAGGCTATCAAACCTGTGGCTAGCGTTGCGCTTTCCTAGCCTCTGCTTCCTCGAAGCCTTCAGTTTGATTCCTCAACTATCATTGATACAAAACAATACTTTAGGATCCAAGTCTCATTCCTAAAGTAATTCAATCTCAATTATACCCTTTGATTTCCTATTAGTGTGCCATAATCCAATTTCAAATTCCATTAATCATTTTATGTTTCAAATCATCATTCCAAGGGTTTTAATCTCAAAACATGGATTAAAAATGTTAATCCATTCACTTTAGATCCCCAAATGAAGCTTTTGGGTTATCCTAAAAAACCGAGGTCAAAACAACATTTTCAAGCAAAACAGGATCAAACCCCGTGTACACCGGTCGACCGGTGACAGAGATGTACAACACCACCAGTCGACCGGTGGTGTGCAATCCGGTTGACCGCATAGGTCGACCTGGTGGAGTGCAATCCGCTCGACCGCATAGGTTGACCGATGGAGAATAGCAAGGCGAGGAAACTCGCCGAATCAGTCTGAAAACCTGCAATTTCGAGTTTCAATTCGAGATATTTCAAAGGGAAATCATCCAATCAAGGTTCCAAATAACAAAACAAGTCCAAAGAATAAAAAATCCTCAATTTCTACCGGGATTTTACTCAAATTCCATGAAAATCTATTTTGAACCAAAAATAGGTTTTCTAATAAATAAATCCGAGATTAAAGAGAGGGTTTTTTCAGAAATCTTACCTCAAATCCTTCTCTTGACGTTGAAAACTTCTTGAAATTCTTCTTTGGTTCGAAATCCGGTTGATTTGAAGCAAAAAGGGGAGAGAGAGAGTGAGAGAACGAGAGAGAAGAGAGAGAGAGAGTGAGGATGCACGGCAGGAAAAAGAAAAGGAAGGAAAAGAAAAGAAAAAGAAAAAGATAGGTATCACAAAAAATAAAAGACAGTCCAGAAAATGTGCCTACACACACTCTGAGGTACAAATATAAATACTGAGAACATTTAAATTCCTTAGAAATATTTAAATTTACACGTCAGAAACAATTATGAATCAATAATTAATTATTTAAACCAGATTAGACACGTTAATAAATTTTAATTACCTTAATTAATCTCGTTTAATTTCTCAAGGTGTTACAGAAAGAGAGAGCTGAAAATGGGGTGTAGAGAGAGAGAATGGGCAGGGGAAAGTTGGGAATATCTTTGAGGTGCTTTTAAATGATAATTTTGAACTAAGTGGCATAGAAGTCATTTCACCCTCATATTGCTAACATGGCGATACTAACTGTAAAAGTAGACAAAAGTGATGCTAATAATAATAATATTTTATTCAGAAGTGCTATTATTGAAATTTACCTTAAAGATAAAGCAAACAAATAGATAACCGTAATAAGTACAGTGGGTTTTCACGAATTTGGTCCTCGTTGACGGGAGGCGTACTAAGAAAGATAAGTCGAGTTTTCTTTAAAAGTCCCTGTCATAAGGAATGAGGAAAAAAAGAAATCTGTTAGAACATGCATTAAAAAACTAAATGACGTGATCATTTAGAGGAAATCTAGCTAGCTAGCAAGGTTATTGAGGCAACAAAAACATTGATATGATATATATTTCACGTTGAAAGTACTGCGTAGTAACAAGCAATTTAAGGTACTGATACAATGTTTAATCTTCATTTAGTGCGACAAATGAAAATATATAGCAACACTAGTTGTTGCCCTAGCTTAAGACAATATTGTACCATGAGATGGATTGCAATTTTTCTCATATTAACTTCCACATATTCTGGAAGTGGTACGTGAGGGCCTAGGCCAGATGGATGAGGCTTCACCGAATCATTGCCTCCAAAGTAGACAATCACCAAGGTTGACTAGCAGCATCTATAGATCATTATTATGTATCAATTGTTTTATTTTATTTTTCTTAAATAAGAAGTGTGTGGAGTGGCGACCAAGCTAGTGGCCACACGTTAAGTTGAACATCTAGTTATAGCTTCTTAAATTGAGAGACGAAGCACGCCACTTTAACAACACCAAAAGATAATGAACATTATAAAGCCGGTAGTCTAAAAATGGTATCAATAATATTCTCAAGCGCTTTCCATTATATTTTTAGTTTACATTCAATTAATGATGATGTTCATATTAAAAGTTTAAATTTAAATTAATTTTAGATTTAGATTAAATTTCAAACTATAAAGTTACCAAAATACTTCCCAAATAACTAATTAAATGTCAATTTTTGTAAAAAAATTAATAAAGTGTTTTTTTTTCTATTAACATTTCATTGCTTAAAGGGAACAGATATTTCGTTTTAAAGATCAAGAGGCAAAATGTTATAAAGGGTATAATTCGGGAGGAATTCTTATAATTAATCCTAATATTAACTATATCAGCTTTCATAACAAAACAACCACTCATGAGATTGGGCTCATATGTCCTATTTCGTGTTCTCCCAATATTTCCATGTCATGGTATTTTAGTTGATATGATATTTTATTAATGTGTTTTAAAGGGATATGAAAGGGGACATAGGAGTCAAATCCCACTAATGACGCAACATCTTAAACTGTAAAACAAGTTTTTGTTTCCTGGTAAAATTATTAGAATAGAAGTCCAAGATATAACATGAAAACAAAAAGAAAGAGCTTACAGTATGCCTATGTTTAGGGTGAATTACTATGAAAGGTGAAAATAATATATAACCCTACGTATGCCTCTGTTACTAATATCATTATGTCCCATAAATTGTCATGCAATTTAATGGGGTGAAAAAACTTATTGTCATCATTATACGACTGATTACATTATTAAGGTTTTTATCAACAAAATAGGTCATACTAATAGAATCTTATCAGTGGTGCATTTTTTCAGATCCTACAATAGAAATCTGCTTATAACAAAATAGCTATGTCTAAATAATATTTTAAAAAGAATATATGATTACTTAATAATAAACTTGCAGCTCCCCCTTTCTATCACTAGTTTTTTTTTTTTTCCTTTTTTTTTGTGTGCACCACTCGCTTTTCTCTTTTAGGGCCAGAGTCGGACACTACCTCTTGACTGGTCGTCGAACCCCTGGTCTTAGAGACGGGGCTCTAGGTCTCATGACAATGATTATGGTGGTGGTGGAGAATTCATACACGGAGGGAAGGGATAGAAGGTGTTGGTTTTTTAGCCAATCATGTTGTACGTGTCAGATCTCCAGCATATCTACAATCTCAAGATCTTGCTCTTCTCATCACGGTGGTCATGGAGGGGGGAGCTGTGCGTGGATGAGCGCGCAATATCAGTGGTGGAGTCGTGTGGGTCCTCGTCGATCTATCCTTTATGATCTTGGTGGGCAGCTTATCTCTGAGGATTTTATCTGTGTGGTTGAGGGATTTTGTCTTGGCTTTTAGTTTATATTTTGATGTAATAAAGCGATTTTTATTCCGTCGTTTCAGTTTTTATGTTTTCTTCGTGTAATTACAAAAGTTGTCGTCCGACCATTTTATGGTGATAGTAAGTTTATCCCGTTAGGTGATTAGTCTCAGATGATTGGTTTTATCCATCGACTGTAGTGGTTTTGTTAAACGAGCGTTTTTCACACTTGATTGTTAATGTGTTGAGCGGGGTTTTCCCCTATTAGGGCTTGACACTCATATTTGTGCCTCATTTGTCTTTACTGGTGGATCTAGTTTTTGTCAGTGGTCAAATACTCTTATATTTGATGGCCATTTGTGACTACCTAGAGTCTGTATTGACTTAATTATTAAATGAAATTTACTTATTAAAAAATATATATTTTAAATGATTAGAGAGAATTATTAGTTAAAACAGATGAAGCACAGGGACGAAACACAAGTGTCGAGACCCAACGGAAAAAGACTCCTTTCGAACATAAAGATGGATCACAGCCAAGACTTATTAGACAGAACTACTACAGTCGATGGGTTAATCCAGTAGACCGAGACTAAATCCCAACGAATAGGGACACAAGTAACATGACATGGAATCAAATCCAGTCAGATACCATCACTCATGATCCTGATAAATGAGTGGGACACATAGACAAAGTCAGAAGGTGGAGAAACCACCTCCGTTATTATTAAACTAACACAACAACAAAACACTATAAACCAACACCAACAAGGTAAAAATGTTAAGGCCTTTATTACAAAACAATAAAAACAACGAAAAAAACAAATAGCCATAGTCAATATGGAGGACTCAACGACAACAAGTCGACCATCGCGCACAGAGTAGGCAATTAAATCTGAAAAGAGTCGCACGAAAGGAGCATAACTGCCAACCACAAAACCAAATTCGGAGATCCCAAAAGAAGTGTTGTACTATAGGGATCAAGACCCCCATGCCACTGGAAACATCCCGCATCTGGCATCATCAAAAGCCTTAAAGCTTCCATCTCTGGTAGCGATCACCCCAAACATCACCTCCTAGATCCGTCCACCACGAGTGCCACCATACCGTACCCATCAACCGCAAGAACCACCCACAAGACCAGGCTATCATCGCGAGGGCCAAGAGTCTGACAAGCAGCCAGAGGCGGCATCGAGACTCTGACTCTAAGAAGAAAACCAAAGAGAGAAACCCTAACTGCCTCTACGAACGAAAGAGAGAGAAGAAGAGAGGAAATGTTTTTTTTCCCTCTGTGTTAGAACCCAATAAATGATAAAAGAGAATTAGTCTATTGTATTATATTATATATACCCATTTTAAAAATGACAGCTGATTTTGCATAATAACATACAAAACATAGTGCAGTTACGGTAATACATATATTTCTTTTTAAAGTATCTTTTCTGTTGTATAATCAAAACAAAATTATGCGTGTTTTAGTTTTATTAGATCTTTTGTTCTTTAATTTTAATAAATTTTTTTGCTTACAAAAAAAGGCGTTTTAGTTAAACAATGTTATAAGTTGTTTTAAGTGGTTTGCTCAAAAATTCTATTGCTGTTTGCTCAAAAAGTTCATAAATGAACTGAATCAAGGATTAAAACTACTTTTTCCCTCAAAAATTCTTTCAACTTGAAAAGACAAATTGTGTTGCTCAATAGTCATCTAAAACTCCCAAGTCCCAACTCTATTATAGTTCCAACAATGACCGCAACATATGGGCAACCACCAAGCGGACGGCCCATAACCCACTGTAAGCTCTTTTTTTTCCTTTAACCACCCCTTCTTCCCCATATTGTTGTTCACGTTTGCTTATAACAATCAAGTTAAAGAAAGAAAAGCAAAGTTTTTGCGAAAATCATTGGAGTATTGTGGCAAGAACACAGTTAATGTCTTATTGATGACAAATATTAAGACTGCTTAATCGTTTTCATCATGTATTCCCCAGTATATGATTCTGTCAAAGCTGAACTCGGACAAGTTCAAAGTTGTCTTCCCGTCAGAACTAAGTGGATAGTATGGTGAATCCTCTCCAAATTCAGCAGGCAATGAGTTGTAGTGCAAGTTTGGTTCCCAATCTTTCTCTTTGAGCACCTTTAGTATTTCCTTCACTACCACCTTGCTCCCCTCAGCTGAAAAATGTATTCCATCTCTGAGAGACAACAATACAATGATATCATTATATATAAATATATATATATATATATATACACACATACATATAATATTGATCCATACTGACCAGCCCCAGTATATAAGAAAACCAAGGATTAAATTTGTTATTTTTATAATTAATGTTTTAAGCTAAAACTACAATACGGGAAAATGTAAACTCACAAAAAGCAAGTGCTTTGCCAATCTTTTCCTTTCTGGATTGCCGTCCACAGGTCAATTGCCTTGATATCCATCTCTTTGCACAGCTCTAAGCAAGCTTCTGAATATTCTCTGCACAACTCATTTGTTCGACCGAAAAAGCTGTCGCTGCTTTTTTTTTTTTTTTTTTTTAAGAAAGAGAGAGAAAAATTAAGAGATATGAGATTGATCAACTAGAACTTAAAAATAAAGAGAGCAATCGTAGCCATGAGCACCTATAAAATTCACGAATTTGATCTTCGTTGATGGGAGGAGCAGTAAGAAAGATTATGCGGGTTTTCTCTGAAAGACCCTGGAGAATACAAATTTAAAAAGTTGTGTTTAGATATGAACATAATGGCTAATTTAAGTTATTTATAAGAGTTATTAGCATTATTATGAAAGTCATGTGTTACTTTGGTTCCGAACTTTTTTTCTTAGTAAATTACTTCTTAAACTTCAATCTTTTGACAGTTTTAGTTTTTTCTAAATAACAATTGACCAAAAATTCCAGATATTTAACAGTGATATATAATCACCTTCCAATCACGTAGTAACAGATATTTTTAACGATATAATTACACTAAATGCAAAATATTCTTTTCACTATTGCTAAAACCCCTTACAAACTCGAATATTCTGCATTTAATGTAACTATTTCAGTAAAACTTTTAGGTGTTATGCAAATTTGATAGAGTCTATTGTAGGATATTATTTTTGTACCCCGAAGTACAATTCTCAAAGTGTATCATATAATTAGTTTCAAAGAATTTGTACCTTGAGATGAATAGCAATTTTTCTCATATTTTCAACATATTCAGGAAGTGGCACATGTTGGCCTAGGCCAGATGGATGAGGCTTTACCGAATCGTTGCCCCCAAAGTAGACTATGACCAAAGAGGGTTGAACAGCAGCATCCTAAAGTTTGAAAGATACAAGAAAATATCAGCACCAAACGACAACCAAGTAGTGAAAACAAGTACTTTTTTTTTTTTTGCAGCTTGTCATGTTTTGTTTCTTGTACCTCTGGAAAAACTTGATCTAAAACCAGAAGAGCATGCCTTGAATTCCAACCGGAATATCCTCGTAAAACTATGTCAGCCTATGCCCAACAAATAAAATATCAGCGTGACGAGTGAGATTATAGTACACTTCTTTTGTGTCCTGAAAACTATTTGCATATACAACTCTCCTGTATCAGTATGATAACAGATGCAAAATTCAGAAACCTCGGCCTAAAACGCTGGCCAATTTAATCTTTGTGACATATTCATACATTATACGCTCATCTTTTACTAGAATTATAAGAGAAAAAATTCAAGCTAGTCTTTATGTGAAATTATAGTATAGGATGTCTTTCAGCTGATACATAGCTAGCTAGATTGATAGACATAGAGAAGAAATGAGCTCAAAATTTGTTTCTTCATTAATCAGGAAGAAGAAAAAAGGAACTTGCTCAAGAAAATTTATAGTGAAGATCAACGATATTCAATGCACATAGAGCAAGACAAAAATTTACAAATGAGGTTGGAAAAAAAAAACAAAAAATTAACAAGAAGCCCAAACAAGAATAATAAGAAGGAAAAAAAGAAAAGATATAAAGATCCATTGTGAATTTAAGACGATCAAAATTTGTCCCCGCAAATTCTGGCATCCAAATACCTACTAAAATAATTGGTAAGAACTGTATATGCTATAATCAGTTAGATGCATCATCGTTTAGTACTTCTATAGAAGTTCCATTAAACAGAAAACCAATATAAAAGTTCTCATGATGACGTTATGATGTATGTAGAACAAATTTTCTTTTAATAATACTAACAAAAATTTTATTACCCTTGATGCTCACTTTCACAAGAATTTTATATCAAAGGATTGTGCTTCAACATATATATATATATATATATTTTATCTTGTTGTTTCTTATCATTGGAATATATAAATAAATATGCGCTAATTCATCCAACATGTGTAATATCTACATTTCTAAGCATATGGAGTGACAAATATTATACTCTGTTCATTTTACTGATTCGAATTTAGAATTCGAGTTTTGTTACAGTAAAACGCTTTTAGAAAAAGTCACATCTAACTTTTTACTACAGTAAAAAGCTCTCACATAAAGTCACATATCAACTTATATTAAAAACTCGAATCAACGAACTAAACGGGTCAACAACTTTAGAAAACCTATACAATATTTAAGAATGCAAGATTTAGAAAAAAAAAAAAAAAGCAAAATTTCGGAAATAGAAATGCACATAAGATGTACTACAAACCAAGCACACAAGGTGGTGTCCTAAAAGGGGTGATCCTCAACTACATATCTAAGATAACAGAACTTATCCATTCTGCAACTACCAGTTTTACTTTTGCCACGTGAATAGCGCACTTTCAAATTAATTAATTCCTAGTGAGAACTGTGTAATTACCAATCAATACCACATAATGTAACAAATCACTTTGCAGTACTGTACCAATTTTCCAGCAAAAGATGTCTGTTAGTGCTTTTGAGTTTTGACAAATTACTTTGACAAAACATCAGATTTCAGATAATGCCAAGTATATAACAACATACACATACAAATATGTATATTTATTTATGAGGGTTAGTGATATTATACAATTAATTACCTGGTCATGTCGATCACCTGCATATAAATTTTATTTATAGTTGAAGATTTCCGATAATGACAACTACATAACATCATACACAAAGGCAAAGGGATAAATATTATAAGTTGCCTGGTCATGTGGACCTGCAAATTGATTGATTTTATTTATAAATTATTGCTGATGTCCACCGAATCAAATACCCAAAAAAATAAAAAAGATTCTCTAATATGCTTGACGTACTAACCGATAAGTTTTTTTAATAATTAAATCTACGTACTTTTTAATTTTTACGTGATTTTATATAAATTTAACGGATATAAAACTTAACCTACCTTATTTTGGCATACTGAAAAAGGACAAAAAAGCAAACCCAACTTCAAAAGAAAAAAAAAGGAAAAGTGATTTATTTTCATGGATTAATCACAGCTGATCAAACCGGATATTCTGTCGAAAGATTAAGAAATGTGTGGATACCCACCACTAGTGATGGAACAGTGGGAGCCTTTATGAAAATGTGGATTTCAAAGCTTTGAATTCAATTCCAAGAAACATGTACGCCACATGAAAGGAAAAAAAAGAAAAATCATCACAGTGCACAACAACCACATGATCGAACAATATTGCAATATACATTTTAATATAAGCTTTCTCTGTTAACACTACTCGAGACATATATATATATATATATGTATATATATATATATAAGGTATATAAAGTCAAAGAAATCAGAGGAACAATATACATATATAAATTCAGAAATACCACTCATAAACTATTCTGTTTCTTTTTATATTAATTGATTCTACCACACAGCAAAATTCCCGTATATGATGAAAGTAATCCCATGGAGATTTCAAAAGAAGAAGAGCAGACATTAGTACCTTACGAGAGTACAAATCACCAAGAATTGAGCCCCAGCCGCCATCACTGAAACTGAGCTGTACGATGGACGAACCAAACAGCACAAACTGAGGTCTTTCTGGTCCTACCATCTCTCTTTCTCAAATTCTCTCTGAAACACAATTATCTCTCTGACTTAGAATTTGAATGTGGAAAATACAAGGAGCGTCCTTATTATATATCCTCGTGCCCGTCGTCGTCAGAAACCACTATCCCCATACTTTCTCTTTGTTTCTCTCTCTCTCTCTGAGTTTGAACTTTGAACCTAATAATTGCTATATATTATTAACCGAATTCACAAACGACAAACGACGTAGTACTAGTTGAGTCACGTGCTATACACTTGAAAAATAATTTTATAAGTTTATACATATAGTTCGCTTAGAAGTTAAGTCTATTAATTAAAGCAAGAGAAAAGATATATTTTTAAATAAAAATAAAAATAATAATAAAATTCAAAAAAGTGAAAAAGAAAAAAAAAATAAGGGGAAAG
>NW_010360653.1:51986-86091 GCF_000414095.1 Morus notabilis | reverse complement strand
TGCTACAACATAAGAGTTTGAAAAGTACTTTGTGAGAGATACTTTAAAAAAATATGTGTAAATATAACTCTTGATATAACAGATATTATATGAAAAATAATTAAGTAGTGATAGATTTGAAGAAAATTATTTTAACTATTGATAAAAATAAAATTAAATAGAAACATATGCAAAAGAAATTATTTTTATAAAAGTAATGTGTGCAAATATTATTTTTACAAATTTCACGTAAAAAATTGAACTATAAAAGAATCCACAAAATAAAAAAATAAAGAAGAAAAACATTTAAAAGATAAAAAGAATAAAGATAAAAAAAAGTAAAGAAGTGAAAAAAAGGAAGAAGAGAGGCTGAAGGTAAAAGTACAATTATAAGAGCTTTTGGCTCTTTTATGCATTGTTAAATTAAGTAAGCCACGTCCATAGATACCACAACGTGGAGAATAATTTTGCAAGTTAAATCACGCTTTAAAACACGTGGTCTCTTTAGAAGTTAAGTCTATTAATTAAAGCAAGTAAAAAAATCTATTTTCAAAAATTGCATCGAAAAAAATTAAAATTATATAATAGTATTTGCGAAAAAAAAAATTGAATATGGATATATTTTAAAAGAATTATTTTAATTCAAAAAAAGTGAGAAAAAAGTATTAAAAAGGTATTTTAAAAAAATGAACTACGAAAGAGTATTGGGGAAAAAAACAAAAAAGATAGGCAAAATAAAAAAAAACAAAAAAACAAAAAAAAAAGGTTAAAAAGAGATAAAAAATAGAAAAAGAGGAAAAGAAAAAAAGTTAGAAAAAAATAACTAAAAGTTTTATACGAGTTTTTGACCAAAAGAAAATTTAAGTAGGAACGAATTTGAAAGAAATTATTTTAATTAAAAAAACTGGAAAAAAATAATTCAAACATGAATATTGTAAAACACATAAGAGAAATGCTAGCGTTAAGGACAGAGCAAGAGAGAAGAAGAAAAGCAAGAGATGGAGCGCAAAGAAGAAGTGGTTATGGTGGATTTGTGGAGGGAAAGAGAAAATGAAGAGGACCAGAGGCATTTGCGGCGGTGGAGTGAGTTTTGAATTTAAAAGAAAAAAAATTGATAAAATGATACAGAAGGCAAAATGAGAAGGAAAAAAAAAAGAGATGACAGGTGTGGGTTCCATTTCTGCATTACTTTTGAGATTAGAAACGTGTACTTGCTACGTCATGTGGAGTAGGGGTATAAGAAATGAGTCCGAACTGAATGAATCCGCCCAAGCCGACTCTATCCTACCCGAATATAGTGAAATTTTTTTTTTTTAATTTTTTCGGATACATTACCCCTAAACCCGCACAGTGCGGGTTGGGTTCCGGGTCGGATTCAGTTGAACCCGAGGAAGCCGAGTCGGCTGAATGTTTATTACCCTAGGGTTTTGACATTAGTAGTCATCCCCTTATTTCCGTTCTCCTTCTTCTTCTTCTCATTCATTTCCTATTTTTCTCACTATTCTGCAATGAGAGTTGGAACCACTTTCTTAGAAGTTTCAGAGGAGGAAACAAACCCTTGGACTTAAAGAAGCTCATCTATAGACAAATTTTCCACTAGAATTCTTATGAGAATGAGGAAAACTTGATGATTTTGTTTATATTTAACCTAAAAGATCGAGTCCGAGGTACAATCTTTGATCTGCAACCTTTTGTATTTTCTTTCAATCTTGTTATTCTAAATCTCATGGAATTCTAACTCTATGAAAAGCATGTTGTGATTTTTTGATTTGAACTCAAAAGTGAGTTCTCTTTCTAATTTTTGTTGTAGTTTTAAGTATAATTTTCTTAACTTCAAGGTTTCTTGTGTAAATTTGTATTCCAAGTTTACTTGGGTTTTTAATTTCTTGAATTACTTACCGTTAGAGAGAGTGTTAGCAAAATTATATATAAATAGACTTGGTTTTAATGTTTAGAAATTGATCGGGAGTTTAAGAATCTGAATTTTGTTTTCTATTTTCAGTGATTATGCTGAGAGTTTTCTTAAATTTGTTATTGGTTCCAAGGCGTCTTTTGTGATTGAGGAGGAAGATGGGGCGGGATTGGAACCAACGGTGATCAAAGCGGCTGAGGAGGTGGCTAAAGGGGCGAGTTGGAGGGATCTTTTGGAGCCTGGAGTCAAGCGTGCCTTGATTGATGAAGGGACGAAGATTTTTGAAAAGTTCACAAAAAGACTTCTATTTTCCTCTGTATTAGTGATAACTGTGTGTGTAACCCGAGTAAATGGGCTATTGGGCATGGTATAAATGGCCCAATTTTTCACAATAAGGCTGATGGCATAAATGGGCTGCTATTGGGTTTTCTTGCTTTGGAGTAACCCGAGTAACCTGAGCCTACCCGAGGTCACCCAACATGTTACGGGTTTGTGGGCTTATGAGGGTGTTGCGGCCTAAAATTTTTCCAACCCGCACAGTGCGGCTTGGCCCAACCCGAGCCTACCCAGCCGAATTACACCCCTAATGTGGAGAGCCAAATAGTAACACTTCTCATTTTGTCGCTCTCTACATTTACTATTTAATATGTGAACTTTATTAATATAAGATATTATTATTTAAATAAAAATAAAATAGTGAAATTTACGCGTCAAATAGTGAATGCAGAAAGTGACAAAGAGTAATAGAAATAGTGACGCTAGTATTTCTCATTAAACAAGCGTTAAAAAATATTAGGGAAAATTAAACGAGAAATAAAAAAACAACTGACAAAATAAAAGAAGAAAAATAAAAATAAAAAGTTACAAAAAGAAAAAGAGAAAAAGAGGAAAAATAACAAGAAGAAAAAGATGAAGAAAGAGGAGGAGGAGGTTAACACGTGACCTCCTTACGAGCCAAGTCTAAAAAGAGACAGCTCATTTTATAGAATACTAGTTTTGTAATGTGCTCTGTGTTGTATTAGAGACACCTGAAGAGTTTATTATACACCGAATGATGAGAAATTCATTTATACAACCATTTAAGAATTTTTCAATTTATTTTAGAAAGAAATATGTGTAAGAGAACAACCGACAAAACAATTAAGTTGGGACGCATTTGAAGAAATTATTTTAATAATTGACAAATATCAAATAAAAACACATGCGAAAAAATATTACTTTTATAGAAGTAAAGTGAAAAAAATGTATTTTTAAAAAATGCACAAAAAATTAAAATGTATTAAAACATTCACAAAAAATAAAAAATAAAGATAAAAAAGTAAAAAAAAAAAAGAAAAAAAAAGAAAGTAAGTGGAGGGGCTGCCATGTGACAGTCTAATAGAAAAAAGCTTTGGCTCTTTTGTATTTGTTAGATTAGATTAAATTAGATGTTAGACTATATTAGATTAGATAAATAAAAATAAAAGGTAAAGTAGTAAAAAAAAATAAAAAAGAAAGAAAGAAAAAAAGGGAAGATGAGAAGCCACCATGTGGTCGTTTAAGGAAAGAGTACTATTACAGAGTTTTTGGCTATTTATGCATTGCTAGATTATATTAGACTAAGATTAAGGTGTTAAAATAAAATTACAATTAAGATTAAGGTAAGATGCTGAGATTAAGATTATATAAATAATGGTGGAACATTAACATTAAAAAAGACATTGAGAAACAAATTAAAAATCATAATACTAAAAGTAACAAAAACAAAAACGAAGAGATGAAATTGAGACGTGGCCGTAGATGCAACATGAACGAAAAAGGTCTATACAGCTTTTACATATGTTAAGATAAAATAAGATGAGTAATAATAGTTCAAAAAATTGCACGAAAAAATGACCAAAAGGGAAATATTTGAATAAAAAAGGTTTTATTAGGCTAGTGATAAAAAAATATGCATAAAGATAACTATTGATATAAAATGAATTATACAAAAAAATAATTAAGTAAGGACATATTTGAAAAAAAAATTATCTTAGCCATTGACAAAAATAAAAAAGGAACAAAAATTTATGTAGGAACAAATATGAAAGGAATTATTTTTATAAGAGTAAAGCTTGAAAAGAAAATGTTTTTAAAAAGCACACAGTAAAAAATTAGGATGTAAAGATAAAATAAAATAAAAAAACAAACATTAAAAATATAAAAAAAATAAAAAAGTAGGAAAAGCAAAAAGTCAAAAAAAAAAGCTGAAAAGGGGAAAAAGAATAAAGAAGAAAAGTTGTCAAGTGGCAGTCCCCATGAAGTGAACAATAATGAGACTTTATCTTTTTTTTATATATGTTAGATTAGATTAGATTAGATTAGATTATTAAAAAAAGAGGTGATTAATTGAAATGTGAACCTAGAAGCAGTTTGGATGAAAACCTTCTACATGCATTTTATACATGTTTCTACACATGATGTTTTTTCTAGAAACGTTATAACTAACAGTTATGAAAAGATTACTCTGTTGTAGTTAATTCAAACAATAACTAAAAATGTGCACATCCAAATACAAATTTAAATTAGAGTCTTAACTCAAACCATAATCAAATACACCTTAATTCAAATCAAGATCTAATTCAAGTCACCCTAACTCAAAAAATGTAAATGAACAAGCCTTTCATAATTTTACAAAGTAAAACTAAAACCTAATACTTAAATCAAGAAACTAATGCTTAAAATATTGTCTAAACCTACAAAAATAAGTTTTAAGAAAGATACCTAGCTTGGAGGAATGAAGAGTGACGACGATAACTCGAGGTGACGACCTATGGTGATGGGTGAACGGCATGACGACGACAACAGCGATGGGCAAGCGAGGAAGAGTGAGGCGAGGCTATGGTGGGTTCCCAAGTCGAAGGAAGAGAGAGAGAGAGTGTGTGTGTGTGTGTGCATATTCACAAGAAAGAGAGAGTGTATCTTCACAAGAAAGAGAGAGTGTATCTTCACAAAGTTAGAGAGAGTGTGTGAGGGAGCTGGGTGAAATCGAGGGTAATTACTGAAAGATTAGACGACGGTTTTTCAATTGATTGAAAAATCACTATTAGACGACGGTTTTTATAAAACCGTCGTATAAATTCCAAAAAAAAAAAGCAAGCACGTATTTTTGGATGAAATATAGACGATGGTTTATTGGAAAATGTCGTCTATTAAGAGTCGTAATATCCAGTTCATTTTTGTAGTAGCTCTAATGAATGCTTTAGTGTTTCAATTGCATGGCTTCCATGGCTTTATGTACTGCTTTTTAAATAAATAAAAATATTTCGAATAAAGCATTGAAAATTTTAATTAAAACTTAAATACTTTGTCATTTATTCATTAATAAGCAGTGTACAAAGTACAAATTTGTATACTCATCAAACTTACTCATGCATTATACATGAGATAAATGCGATCATGCGATTCACGTTGCGCATTTGTTGGCATCTGAGTGGTTCCGCGTTGCGGGGGCCTAATCCGACTTTTAATTGCTCAATAATTTTTCCTGTTTTTGATCTAATTAAGCTTTGATTTGCCTTGACATTTTTTTTCTTTATATTTCCTACACATATTAGAACAATTAACTAATTAGAGGGTAAATTAATAAGCATAAAATAAAAAATAAAATAGACTAATAATCAAATTAAATGGAACAAACTAAAATAAACATAAAAATAAAAATCTAAAAAACATAGCAAATTTTATGCATTTAAATACAAGAATAATTCCATTGTCATAAACTTATTAGCTTGGAAAAGAGAAATATAGTAAATTTAAACAAATTAAACTTTAAAATTTTTTTAAAAAAATTTCCTCACTCTAATCCTAAGTTTTGCCTCCTTTGCTCGTAACCCCCGCATTACTATGACCCTCCTATATTGCCTTTTATGTAGTCATGTGGTACGCGATTAAAATCATTAAAAAATTAGCGTCTTATTGATGAAAATATAAAAGTTGTAAGTCATAATAAAATATTGGGACAATTTATGCGCTTTTGAGCTATATGAGACAAAATGAGACAAACCCTATTTTTTGGAGGCCAAATTTGAAATTATCCTAAAGAAGGAAGAATGGACTTTTTTGTTTGTTTGGTAAAAGAGTAAAAATTGAAAGCATCTATCGCCTTTGATGAAAATTTAAAAGGTTCATGTGATTAGAAAACTATTTTATTTGTACTCTCCATACTTGGTATGTAATAACCGTTGTAGGGTAAAACGTCAAACCTTAAATAAGACCTTGGATGGGGCCCACACGCCTTAAATGACAACACTAAATGATCAAGGATAGCTTAGCCGTAGATGCCATGTCAGTAGGCAACTTTTTTAGGGGTCGATCGCTAGAAAGAAATGCGAAACGTAAGCATGAGATCGACCATACCCACAATCGAAGGCAAAGAGGCTTCTGTGAACATTTATGAAGTCGAGACTACGTAAAAAATGAGATCCGTGAGATTTGCCCCAAGATTTGTTATTTGTAATTCAAATATATGAAGTTTAAATAAGGAGACCGTCCTTATTCGGAAACTATCCCTAAGTCTCTATCTTTTGGGAAACTATCCCAACAGATAAAGAAAATATCCTAAATTCAAAAAAGGAAAAGGATATGGGTGGTGACTATGAGTATAAATAAGGGATAATATGTCAGAAAATCCCTAAGTCTCATTCTGAGCATTAGTGCGTGTATTCTCTTCCAAAGTAGTGAATTTTCTCTCCTCCCCACAATAGTCGTAGCTCTTAAATCGAGGGTGAACTACTATAATTCTCATGTGTTCTTACTATTTAATTGCTTTTAATTGCATTTTGGTTCATTTAATTCGCATTAACTGTAAAGAAATTCGTTATTATTCTGTTGGCAGATTTTCATCGTCAACAACTGGCGACTTCACTGGTGACCGAACTCAGAATCTCTAGTTAGCGCAAAGAATTTTGGTGAGAAAATCGATATGAAGCTATGCTTTCAAGAAGAACAAGAAGCAACGTCGTGAATCAAGGCAGCCAAATTGAAGATAACATCGTGAATCAAGCCAATCAGGCCAATGGAGGAAGGGGTGAGAAGCAACTTGCGGTTGGGAATGAAGAAGTTCCAGCCTTAAGGGTGCCCCAACTAGATCCGGTGCAAATGCAAGCACATCTGAATTCCCTGACTGATATGGTTCAACACTTGGTGGTAACCATAGATCGAATTGATGGGAGAAACTTAATGCCTCATCTTGAAGATGCTCCACCGAGACCACTAAACGTAGCTGCAGCCAGAAACTAGAATAATGGTGAGCAGTGTGGTGCCTTGGAAGGAATTGGAGAGAGCGAGAACATAAGAGGAACTAACCTTAGACCTCAACTGTCAAAATCACTGGGCAGCAAGTAAAGGGCTACCAGGAGACAAGCCCATGAAAAGGGAAGGTACAAATGGACAAAAATTGCCCTCAAGGGCGCCACCTTGAGTAAACCAGGGTAGCGATGCCCAGGAAGAGTCAGGGTCAGTGAAAAAGGGTGGAGACTTGAGAAACAGGCTGAATGCTAGAAGCGCTGAAGCCTTAAAAGGAGTCGACTCTGCAATCTCAACGGCATAGGCTAAGGTGATTGAGGAGTATATGGAAAGTTTGGAAGAGAAGCGGTTTAAAGAAAGATGTAAAAGGCCAAGTGAGTCACCTACAGAAGAATTTGGGGCAAGTCAAAAAGGTGGTGAACGTTGACATTGCCCCGGAGAAGGTTCATGATCATCCTTTCACTGCAAAGATCATGGCGCCGCCCCTTCCAGAGAAATATAAAGCACTATCAATTCCTCCTTATGACGGAAGAGGAGATCTCGATGACCACTTGGAGTTGTACACAGGACATATGTTGTTCTATGGCTACTCTGAAGAAATCATATGCCAAGCTTTCCGTAACCATTTGCCGAGCTTTCCGTAACCATTTGATAGATCCAGCTTGTAGATGGTTCAGGACGCTGAAGCGAAATTCTATCTCTAGCTGATATAAATTGAAGGAAGCCTTCTCCTTACAATTCATTAAGGTGAAGAAATATATCATGTTGAAATAAAATTTAACAATGCTCTATCAAAAGCCGAATGAATCATTGAAGGAATGGTTTGCAAGGTTCGGTGAATCAATCGCCGCAACAATCGACATGACTAGTAGAGAGACTTTAATGAGAGCCCTCTCCAGTATGAAAAAGGGCAACCCATTTAAGTGCGACTTCAATCACTAGAAGTCATCCACATATAGAAAGTTTCTGGCTAGGGCATAAGGATTCATCAACGCTGAGGAGGTCGAGGCTAATGACCCTGAACATAGATCAAATTAGAAAAAAGGAATAGATCAAGGGTCTACCTCCGAAAAGTAGGACAACCGTAAGCGTCGAGGCAATGACAATTGGGATAAGCAGGCGGCTTCGACCTCTAATTAGTCGGAAGCAATGAAGCCAAGGCAAGAAGACAATAGAATGAAAATGGATTTTTTAGACATATGGTAAAGTCTCAGTAGTGAATAAGTTGAAATATAGCAAAATTTTCATAGTATTTTAAGATTGATAAAAATTAATACCATTAAAATAATTAATCATTATAAGAATTACTATATATTAATGCTAAATTTGAATTTTCCATAGTAATTTGACCATGTAGTGTAACTTTTTTATTGAGAAAATTATTAAACTTACCCTTAGAATGCATAAATGTAGTTTTTTTCACTTACTCTTGATTAATATCCTTTTGACTAATATAATATTTAACTGAAAATTAATGAGCCAATGTTTATAGACCAAATATCAAAAGGGTACTATCTAAAGGGGTATAATTTGTCACCATTTTTCTAATATTTAATTTTCATTACGATTTTATCTTGCATGAAAATTACATTAAAACTCACTTAACTATAAAAAGAAATGGCATTCTTTTCAAAGACATGAAAAGGCATACACCCATATTAACCTATAATTAGAAAACAATTTACAAAGGAATAAAATTGTATAAAGTTTTTTTCAACCAATATTCAACTGTCCAAAGTATCACCTAACGTTTTCGAAGACCTACTTGTTGTGCTAGTTCCAACAAAATATTTAAAACTCAAAGCAATTCTTTTGGTTCATGGTTTACTTCATAAACTCTCTAAGCTAAGACTACTGAGTGGACGTATAATCAGAACCATTACCTTCCATGAAAATTGCAATAGGAAAAAAAAAGTGATATTCTTGTTTGAAAATTGATCCTTGACATTTTAAGTTTTATTTTTTTATTATTTATTTATTTTTTTGCTTGAAAGAGATTATTCTTATTTTATATTCAAATTAGGGTGGGACTCTCCGAGTTAAATTAAGTATATTAAGGCCTCGTTCACTTCGCGGATTTGAGTATTATGAAATAAGAATAATCCTTCAAAAGATAAAATTTTCAAATCTCATATTAATTATTAAGGACATTTATAAATTTTAGCGGCAAACATAACCCCCTCTTTATTCAAAACCCCTAACTCCACTATGCTTCCAACAATGATTCCCAGCATGTGACCAAACAGGTAGACAACCAAGAACCCATTGTAAGCTCCTTTTTTTTTTTTTTTACTTATGTATTTTTCGCCCCCTTTCTTCCTATATTGTTATTCATGTCTATTATAACAATCAATTTGAAGAAAGTAAAGCAAAAGTTTTTGCAAAATCATTCGAGTATTGTGGCAAGAACATAGTTAATTTCTTATTGGTGATCACTATACATAAATATTTGCTTAATCCTTATGGATGGTCACTATTAATATTTGCTTAATCCTTTTCATCATGTATTCCCCAGTGGATGATTCTGTCAATGCTGGACTCGGATTTGTTCAAAGTTGTCTTCCCATCAGAAGTGACTGAATAGTATGGTGAATCCTCTCCAAATTCAACAGGCAATGACTTGTAATGCAAGTTCGGTTCCCAATCTTTCTCTTTGAGCACCTTTAGTATTTCCTTCACCACGACCTTGCTCGCCTCAGCTGTAAAATGTATTCCATATCTACAGAGACAATAACACAATAGTACAGGTAAAAATAGATCGCCCCAACCAATTTTTTAAACGTCCCTTGAATTATGTACCCTAATTCAACATGCTACCTAAATTTTCAACTTGTTCATTACACCCTAAAGTGTGTAAAGTGGTTCAAACACCTTTTAAATTAATATAATATCATAAATGTCCTTAAACTATTAATGTTATGTCAAGTTAACAAAAAAAAAAATCAATAATATTTTAGGAAGGAAGTTGATTTAAAATGAATAGTTTAGTGATATTTATAAAATCATAAGTAGTGTCCGGTCATCATTTTGTTAATGTTATAAATTAAAGGGATATTTTAAAGTAGGATATATAGTTTAGCGTTCGAAATGATGAATTGAGGTACAAAATTCAGGAGCATTTGTAAAATTAATCCTTTTTTTTTAAGTTAAAACTATATGGGAAAAAGTGAACTCACACAAAGCAAGTGGTGCGCCAATCTTTTCTTTTCTGAATTGCAGTCCACAGATTAATTGCCTTGCTATTCATCTCTTTACAGAGCTCTAAGCAAGCTTCTGAATATTCTCGGCACAACTCATTTGATCAGGCCAAAGCTCCCAAGTTGTCGCTATTATTTTGTTTAGAAAAAGTGAGAGATATAGAATTGGCAGACATGAGATCTAGCAATTGGAACTTGAAAATAGAGAGACAAATTTCTCGAATTTGATCTTCATTGATTGGAGGAGCGGTGAGAAAGATTATGCGGGTCTTCTCTGAAAGACCCTGCAGAATACAGAAAAGTCATGCGTTATACATGAACACAATGGCTAATAGCACTGTTAAAAGAGTAATTTATCTCTTTGGTCCCCCGAACCTTTTTACTTAGCAAATTACTTCTTGAATTTCGACTTTTTTTGGAAGTTTTATTTCTGAACTTGAACAGAAACAATCACCTCCCAAGCGCATAATCACAGAAAGTTCTACAGAAATAGCTATATTAATTGTAACATGTTCTCCTCAATATTCCTAAAAACCCTTACAAACTAGAACATTTTGCATTTAAAGTAACATTTTCAATAAAACTTCTTGTTACCATGCAAATTTGACAGATTCTCATTAAGAACCACCAGATTGGAACCTTGCATTAGTAGTAGGACGTCGTTCCTGAACCCCACCACAAAATTCTCAAAAATTGTTCATATGACTAGTTTCAAAGAATTTGTACCTTGAGATGAATAGCAATTTTTCTCATATTTTCAACATATTCAGGAAGTGGCACATGTTGGCCTAGGCCAGATGGATGAGGCTTTACCGAATCATTGCCTCCAAAGTAGACTATAACCAAAGTAGGTTGAACAGCAGCATCCTAAAGTTTGAGGATACAACTATATATCAGCATCAAACGACAACCAAGTAGCGAAAAGGATGAGTCAAAAAGTACTTTTTTTTAGAAGCTTATCATGTATGGTTTCTAATACCTTTGGAAAAACTTGATCTAAAACCTGAAGAGCACGCCTTGAGTTCCAACCGGAATATCCTCGTAACACTATGTCAGCCTATGCCCAACAAATATATCAGTGATCAGTGGAAATATATCAATATTATTACTCTTCTTTTATGTCCTGAAAACTTTTTACATATAAAACTCTCCTGCAATTTGATTATGAAAGGCGTGGAAAAAAAGTGAAACAAAAGTCAGATACCTGGGACTAAAACACTAGCCAACTTTAATTTACAATGATAATCTTTTTGCATATATACTTTTGCCCCTTTCGAATGTACTTAGCTTCTTATATACCAGAAATATGTGATTTCTTCATATATTATGTTCAGTGTTAGCATACATTTGCAAAGATCTATGATGATTACATTGTTGTTCCCTTTTCACCTTGTACTATATATATTTATTTTTTTAAAAGAAACCCTCTTGCTAGTATTAGCAGAAAAAACTTATCAAGTCTTGAGAATACGCTTTCAGTCGAAAGTCGATAGATAGCTACATTGATAAAGATAATTAATGTGCTCAAAATTGGCTGCTTTTACTTAGAAAGAAAACGAAAAGGAATTAGCTGATCAATAAAATATACAACGACGATCAACGGTATTCTCATGGCACATAGACCAAGAGAAAATTTACAAATGAAGATGATGGGAAAAAAAAAAAAAACCATAGACAACAAGCCCAAATTACACGAATAATATAATGATTAAAAAATAAGAAGAAGATGAAAGATTCCACCAATAGAAATCTGGTATTTAACGATCGTTAACAACTGTCGTTAAAAGATTAGACGACAGTTAGGAGAACAACAAAACCTAAACATCTATAATACTCAAACCCATAAAATCTAAGCTATTTTCTTCTTTTTCTTATTAAATTTCACAAAAAAATGAGAAAAATAATAAAATTTACTTGATGTTCTGCGCAGATTTGTGGTCCTTTCTTGATTTATGGAGAAAACGGCGACGAACGGAAGGAGAATGGTAGCGAACGGAAGGAAGAAGGGATCTATTTGGGGTGGCGGCGCTAGTTAGGCGGAGAGATTGGCAGAATAACTTAGTGTGCGGGTGATTTGATTTTCGAGTGAATTTTCACGAAATGAAGTTTTTCTGGATTAAAAATTAGATTTAATGACAATTTTATGAAAAACCGTTGTTAAAGATACTAGTATTAGATGACGGTTTTTTGAATCAACGAAAAACCGTCGTCTATAGTTGGCACGTCAACCACCGGGTTTTTGATGGCACATTTGACGACGGTTTCGTATAAAACCGTCATATAATGAGAGTGCGTCAGTCGACAATTTTTTGTAGTGTCCATTGTAATTGTAAAAATTTCTTAACACAAATTCCTTTTAACAAGTTAGATGTATCATCGTTAGTACGTATAAGAGGAAAATTTAAAAGTACTAAAAGTCGGTTTCATTTGAAGCAGAACAAATTTTCAATCAACTACTCAGAATGATTATAGTTTACCAACTTCAGGTTTACTTTTACCAGGTCAAACTTTCTTTTGGCTTTAACGTAGATACCACGTGAATAGCACTTTCAATTGTAGGATAAGAATATTTAAAAGAAAGAATCCACCATGACCAGCACTTTACTGAAAATTATATTTATGTGTGCGCCACCTATTTAATTCCATGGAATCTTTCTTCCTTTTCGCTTGTTGGCTGATAGTAGAAAAGGATTTTAGATTTTCCAACACAGAAGAATTTATTTTAAAGACCAGATTTTCGGATAAATTTCAACTTTGGCCCCACCTTGTTTACTTTCTGACCTAATTGCATGGCCTTTTCAACATTGACTGTCTCTTATTCCACTTTCAGCCAAGCCATGGAAAATTATTAAACCCAACCAACCAAACCAATTAGGATATGTAACAGTGACATTTTAAAATAATATTGTAACAATGATGATATGAAACAACTGGATACAAGAACCTGTCAAAGAAATACAACTATATCGTAATAAATTAGTACACACTTCCAAATTCTACTTTAAATTCCCAAGGAGAACCTACCAATTACTAGTCAGTACCACATAACTACTAACAACTTAGTAGCGAACTACTTTTCCAGCATTAGATGTGTGTTAGTATTTCGAGTTTTGACAAATAACTTAACATATAATATTTTCGTTGATGTTAAACATACCCAGTAATTATAATTTAAATACATGTATCCGAGGCTTTTTTAGATATATAGATGAGTTTTCAATAATATTTACGTTTTTATCCATCAAATATAAAAATGTAAAGATGTGGTGTGGTAAAAATCTAATCTCATTAATTACCAGATATTTTTCAATTAACTAATTAATTTATTACAATGGTCTAATTTAAAATAGTAATACCCACTAATAAATAAATATTATTTAGAGGAACCAATTAAACCACACCCCCAATATATATATATATATATATATATATATCTTCTCTAGTCATGTGGACTAATAAATAAATTTTATTTATAGTTCATTGCTACTATCCAGCATCACCAGCACTTTGCTGAAAATTGTATTTATGTGTGCCCCACCTATTTAATTCCATGGAATCTTTCCTCCTTTTCGCTTGTTGGCTGACAGTAGAAAAGGATTTTGGATTTTCCAGCATAGAAGAATTTATTCTAAAGACCAGATTTTTGGATAAATTCCAACTTTGGCCCCACCTTGTTTACTTTCTGACCTAATTGCATGGCCTTTTCATCCTTTACTGTCTCTTATACCACTTTCAGCCAAGCCATGGAAAATTATTAAACCCAACCAACTAAACCAATTAGGATATGTAACGGTGACATTTTAAAAAAATATTATAACAATGATGATATGAAACTACTGGATACAAGAACCTGTCAAAGAAATACAACTATATCGTAATAAATTAGTACGCACTTCCAAATTCTACTTTAGATTCCCTAGGTGTACCTTCCAATTACCAGTCAGTACCACATAACTACTAACAACTTAGCAGCGAACTACTTTTTCAGCATTAGATGTGTGTTAGTATTTCGAGTTTTGATAAAGAACTTAACGTATAATATTTCAGTTGATGATAAACATACCCAGTAATTATAATTAAATACATGTATCTGAGGCTTTTTTTTATATATAGACGAGTTTTCAATAATATTTACATTTTTCTCCATCAAATATAAAAATGTAAAGATATGGTGTGGTAAAAATCTAATCTCATTAATTACCAGATATTTTTTAATTAACTAATTAATTTATTACAACGGTCTAATTTAAAATAGTAATACCGACTAATAAATAAATATTATTTAGAGGAACCAATTAAACCACGCCCCCTATATATATATATATCTTCCCTAGTCATGTGGACCTATAAATAAATTTTATTTACAGTTCATTGCTACTATCCAGCATCACCAGCACTTTGTTGAAAATTATATTGATGTGTGCGCCACCTATTCAATTCTGTGGCATCTTTCCTCCTTTTCGCTTGTTGGCTGACAGTAGGAAAGGATTTTGGATTTTCCAGCACAGAAGAATTTATTCTAAAGACCAGATTTTTGGATAAATTTCAAATTTGGCCCCACCTTGTTTACCTTCTGACCTAATTGCATGGCCTTTTCATCCTTTACTGTCTCTTATACCACTTTCAGCCAAGCCATGGAAAATTTTTAAACCCAACCAACCAAACCAATTAGGATATGTAACGGTGATATTTTAAAATAATATTGTAACAATGATGATATGAAACTACTGGATACAAGAACCTGTCAAAGAAATACAACTATATCGTAATAAATTAGTACACACTTCCAAATTCTACTTTAAATTCCCAAGGAGAACCTACCAATTAGTAGTCAGTACCACATAACTACTAACAACTTAGTAGCGAACTACTTTTCCACCATGAGATGTGTGTTAGTATTTCGAGTTTTGACAAATAACTTAACAGATAATATTTTAGTTGATGTTAAACATACCCAGTAATTATAATTTACATACATGTATCCGAGGCTTTTTTAGATATATAGACGAATTTTCAATAATATTTACGTTTTTATCCATCAAATATAAAAATGTAAAGATGTGGTGTGGTAAAAATCTATTCTCATTAATTACCAGATATTTTTATATAGTTCATTGCTACTATCCAGCATCACCAGCACTTTGCTGAAAATTATATTGATGTGTGCGCCACCTATTTAATTCTGTGGCATCTTTCCTCCTTTTCGCTTGTTGGCTAATAGTAGATTTTGGATTTTCTAGAGAATTTATTCTAAAGACCAGATTTTCAGATTAATTCCAACATTGGACCCACCTTGTTAACTTTCTGACCTAATTGTATGGCCTTTTCATCCTTTACTATCTCTTATACCACTTTAAACCAAACCATGGAAAATTATTAAACCCTACCAACCAAACCAATTAGGATATGTAACGGTGACATTTTAAAATAATATTGTAAAAATGATGATATGAAACTACCGGATACAAGAAACTGTCAAAGAAATACTATTATATCATAATAAATTAGTACGCACTTCCAAACTCTACTTTAAATTCCCAAGGAGAACCTTCCAATTACCAATCAGTACCACATAACTACTAACAACTTAGCAGTGAACTACTTTTCCAGCATCAGATGTGTGTTAGTATTTCGAGTTTTGACAAATAACTTAACGTATATTATTTCAGTTGATGCTACACATACCCAGTAATTATAATTTAAATACATGTGTACGAGGCTTTTTTTGATATATAGACAAGTTTTCAATAATATTTACGTTTTTATCCATCAAATATAAAAATGTAAAGATGTGGTGTGGTAAAAATTTAATCTCATTAATTAACTAATTAATTTATTACAACGGTCTAATTTAAAATAGTACTACCCACTGATAAATAAATATTATTTAGAGGAACCAATTTAACCACGCCCACTATATATATATATATATATATATATATCTTCCCTAGTCATGTGGACCTATAAATAAATTTTTACTTATAGTTCATTGCTACTATCCAGCATCACCAGCACTTTGCTAAAAATTATCTTAATGTGTGCGCCACCTATTTATTTCTGTGGCATCTTTCCTCCTTTTCGCTTGTTGGCTGACAGTAGAAAAGGATTTTGGATTTTCTAGCACAGAAGAATTTATTCTAAAGCCCAGATTTTCGGATAAATTCTAACTTTGGCCCCACCTTGTTTACTTTCTGACCTATTTGCATGGCCTTTTTCATCCTTTACTGTCTCTTACACCACTTTCAACGAAACCATGGAAAATTAATAAACCCTACCAACCAAACCAATTAGGATATGTAACGGTGACATTTTAAAATAATATTGTAACAATGATGTTATGAAACTACCGGATACAAGAAACTGTCAAAGAAATACAACTATATCGAAATAAATTAGTACGCACTTCCAAATTCTACTTTAAATTCCCAACGAGATCCTTCCAATTACCAGTCAGTACCACATAACTACTAACAACTTAGCAGCGAACTACTTTTTCAGCATTAGATACGTGTTAGTATTTCGAGTTTTGACAAATAACTTAACGTATATTATTTCAGTTGATGCTACACATACCCAGTAATTATAATTTAAATACATGTATCCGAGGATTTTTTTGATATATAGACGAGTTTTTAATAATATTTACGTTTTTATACATCAAATATAAAAATGTAAAGATGTGGTGTGGTAAAAATCTAATCTCATTAATTACCATATATTTTTTAATTAACTAATTAATTTATTACAACGGTCTGATTTAAAATAGTAATACCCACTGATAAATAAATATTATTTAGAGGAACCAATTTAACCACGCCCCCTATATATATATATATATATATATATATATATATCTTCCCTAGTCATGTGGACCTATAAATAAATTTTATTTATAGTTCATTGCTACTATCCAGCATCACCAGCACTTTGCTGAAAATTATCTTGATGTGTGCGCCACCTATTTAATTATGTGGCATCTTTCCTCTTTTTCGCTTGTTGGCTGACAGTAGAAAAGGATTTTAGATTTTCCCGCACAGAAGAATTTATTCTAAAGACTAGATTTTCGGATAAAATCTAACTTTGGCCCCACCGTGTTTACTTTCTGACCTAATTGCATGGCCTTTCCATCCTTTACTGTCTCTTATACCACTTTCAACCAAACCATGGAAAATTATCTAACCCTACCAACCAAACCAATTAGGATATGTAACGGTGACATTTTAAAATAATATTGTAACAATGATGATATGAAACTACCGGATACAAGAATCTGTCAAAGAAATACAACTATATCGTAATAAATTAGTACGGACTTCCTAATTCTACTTTAAATTCCCAAGCAATACCTTCCAATTACCAGTCAGTACCACATAACTACTAACAACTTAGCAGCGAACTACTTTCCGGCATTAGATGTGTGTTTGTATTTCGAGTTTTGACAAATAACTTAACGTATAATATTTCAGTTGATGCTAAACATACCCAGTAATTATAATTAAATACATGTATCCGAGGCTTTTTTGATATATAGACGAGTTTTCAATAATATTTACGTTTTTATCCATCGAATATAAAAATGTAAAGATGTGGTGTGGTAAAAATCTAATCTCATTAATTATCAGATATTTTCTAATTAACTAATTAATTTATTACAACGATCTGATTTAAAATAGTAATACCCACTAATAAATAAATATTATTTAGATGAACCAATTAGACCACGCCTCATATATATATATATGTATATATATATATATGTATATATATATATGTATATATATATATATATCTTTCCTAGTCAGGTGAACCTATAAATAAATTTTATTTATAGTTCATTGCTACTATCCACCATGACCAGCACTTTGCTAAAAATTATATTTATGTGTGCCCCACCTATTTAATTCCATGGAATCTTTCCTCCTTTTCGCTTGTGGGCTGACAGTAGAAAAGGATTTTGGATTTTCCAGAGAATTTATTCTAAAGACCAGATTTTCTGATAAATTCCAACTTTGGCCCCACCTTGTTTACTTTCTGACCTAATTGCATGGCCTTTTCATCCTTTACTGTCTCTCATACCACTTTTAACCAAACCATGGAAAATTATTAGACCCTACCAACCAAACCAATTAGGATATGTAACGGTGACATTTTAAAAGAATATTGTAACAATGATGATGTTAAACTACCAGATACAAGAAACTGTCAAAGAAATACAACTATATCGTAATAAATTAGTGCGCACTTCCAAATTCTACTTCAAATTCCCAAGGAGTACCTTCCAATTACCAGTCAGTACCACATAACTACTAACAACTTAGCAGCGAACTACTTTTCCAGCATCAGATGTGTGTTAGTATTTCGAGTTTTGACAAATAACTTAACGTATAATATTTCAGTTGATGATAAACATACCCAGTAATTATAATTAAATACATATATCCGAGGCTTTTTTTGATATATAGACGAGCTTTCAATAATATTTACGTTTTTATCCATCAAATATAAAAATGTAAAGATGTGGTGTGGTAAAAATCTAATCTCATTAATTACCAGATATTTTTTAATTAACTAATTAATTTATTACAACAGTCCGATTTAAAATAGTAATACCCAATAATAAATAAACATTATTTAGAGGAACCAATTAAACCACGCCCCATATATATATATATATACATATATAAATATGTGTGTATATATATATCTTCCCTAGTCATGTGGACCTATAAATAAATTTTATTTATAGTTCATTGCTTCTATCCACCATGACCAGCATTTTGCTGAAAATTATATTTATGTGTGCCCCACCTATTTAATTCCATGGAATCCTTCCTCCTTTCCGCTTGTTGGCTGACAGTAGAAAAGGATTTTGGATTTTCCAGCATAGAAGAATTTATTCTAAAGACCAGATTTTCCGATAAATTCCAACTTTGGCCCCACCTTGTTCACTTTCTGACCTAATTGCATGGCATCTTCATCCTTTACTGTCTCTTATACCACTTTCAACCAAACCATGGAAAATTATTAAACCCTACCAACCAAACCAATTAGGATATGTAACGATGACATTTTAAAATAATATTGTAAAAATGATGATATGAAACTACCGGATACAAGAAACTGTCAAAGAAATACTACTATATCATATTAAATTAGTACGCACTTCCAAATTCTACTTTAAATTCCCAAGGAGAAACTTCCAATTACCAGTCAGTACCACATAACTACTAACAACTTAGCAGTGAACCACTTTTCCAGCATTAGATGTGTGTTTGTATTTCGAGTTTTCACAAATAACTTAACGTATAATATTTCAGTTGATGCTAAACATACCCAGTAATTATAATTAAATACATGTATCCGAGACTTTTTTTGATATAGAGACGAGTTTTCAATAATATTTACGTTTTTATCCATCAAATATAAAAATGTAAAGATGTGGTGAGGTAAAAATCTAATCTCATTAATTACCAGATATTTTTTAATTAACTAATTAATTTCTTACAGCGGTCTGATTTAAAATAGTAATACCCACCAATAAATAAATATTATTTAGAGGAACCAATTAAACCACGCCCCATATATATATATATATACATATATATATATATATATATGTATATATATATCTTCCCTAGTCATGTGGACCTATAAATAAATTTTATTTATAGTTCATTGCTACTATCCACCATGACCAGCGCTTTGCTGAAAATTATATTTATGTGTGCCCCACCTATTTAATTCCATGGAATCTTTCCTCCTTTTCGCTTGTTGGCTGACAGTAGAAAAGGATTTTGGATTTTCCAGCACAGAAGAATTTATTCTAAAGACCAGATTTTCGGATAAATTCCAACTTTGGCCCCACCTTATTTACTTTCTGACCTAATTGTATGGCCTTTTCTTCCTTTACTGTCTCTTATACCACTTTCAACCAAACTATGGAAAATTTTTAAACCCTACAAACCAAACCAATTAGGATATGTAACGGTGACATTTTATAATAATATTGTAACAAAGATGATATGAAACTACCGGATACAAGAAACTGTCAAAGAAATACAACTATATCATAATAAATTAGTACGTACTTCCAAATTCTACTTTAAATTCCCAAGGAGAACCTTCCAATTACCAGTCAGTACCAACTACTAACAACTTTGCATCGAACAACTTTTCCAGCATTAGATGTGTGTTAGTATTTCGAGTTTTGTCAAATAACATAACGTATAATATTTCAGTTGATGCTAAACATACCCAGTAATTATAATTAAATACATGTATCCGAGGCTTTTTTTGATATATAGACGAGTTTTCAATAATATTTACGTTTTTATCCATCAAATATAAAAATGTAAAGATGTGGTGTGGTAAAAATCTAATCTCACTAATTACCATATATTTTTTAATTAACTAACTAATTTATTGCAACGGTCAGATTTAAAATAGTAATACCCACTAATAAATAAATATTATTTAGTGGAACCAATTAAACCTCGTCCCATATATATATATATATATATATATATATATATATATATCTTCCCTAGTCATGTGGACCTATAAATAAATTTTATTTATAGTTCATTGCTACTAACCACCATGACCAGCACTTTGCTGAAAATTATATTTATGTGTGCCCCACCTATTTAATTCTATGGAATCTTTCCTCCTTTTCGCTTGTTGGCTTACAGTAGAAACGTATTTTGCATTTTCCAGCATAGAAGAATTTATTCTAAAGACCAGATTTTCGGATTAATTCCAACTTTGGCCCCACCTTGTGTACTTTCTGACCTAATTGCATGGCCTTTTCATCCTTTACTGTCTCTTATACCACTTTCAACCAAACCATGGAAAATTATTAAACCCTACCAACAAACCAATTAGGATATGTAACGGTGACATTTTAAAATAAAATTGTAACAATGATGATATGAAACTACCGGATACAAGAAACTGTCAAAGAAATACAACTATATCAAAATAAATTAGGACGCACTTCCAAATTCTACTTTAAATTCCCAAGGAGAACGTTCCAATTACCAGCCAGTACCAAATAACTACTAACAACTTAGCAGCGAACTACTTTTCCAGCATTAGATGTGTGTTAGTAGTTCAAGTTTTGACAAATAACTTAACGTATAATATTTCAGTTGATGCTAAACATACCCAATAATTATAATTAAATACATGTATCTGAGGCTTTTTTTGATATATAGACGAGCTTTCAATAATATTTACGTTTTTATCCATCAAATATAAAAATGTAAAGATGTGGTGTGGTAAAAATCTAATCTCATTAATTATCATATATTTTTTATAAATTTTATTTATAGTTCATTGCTACTATCCACCATGACCAGCACTTTTTTGAAAATTGTATTTATGCGTGCCCCACCTATTTAATTCCATGGAATCTTTCCTCCTTTTCGCTTGTTGGCTGACAGTAGAAAAGGATTTTGGATTTTCCAGCACAGAAGAATTTATTCTAAAGACCAGATTTTCGGATAAATTCCAACTTTGGCCCCACGTTGTTTACTTTCTGACCTAATTGCAGGCAATGTTTATATCTCAATCTTACACCAACCTAAGTTGTTCTACCCGCTTCTTGATTTCTTGAACGTTCCCCTCTCAAGTATTAATCCTGACAATCTAAATTTGCCCAATTCAAAATCTCATAAAGCATAGCAATATGTAAATCATAGATTTGGCAGCAATAATTCAAAATAGAACACGAAAGAAACGAAGAGCTTTAATTAAATGCACATTAAAATGTCGAAACAAATATCACAAATAGAGATTCATCTAAACCCTAACAAATAAGAAAATTATCCACACATCATGTGGTTCACAGTCTCAAAATATATTCAAAATCTAGAGAAATACAAGAAGGAAGAAAAGAAAGAACGCTAGGAATTCTTGAAGAACTGCTCCAATTTCAAATCTTCTCCGATTCAGTTTTTCTTCTTTTGCAAACCCTTTTTTCTCTCCCTTTTCTCAGTTTTTAGTCTCTCCTTTTATATCCCACGTCCAGCACGCCTCCCAAGAAGCCAATCACTTTCCATAAAAATCTACACCCCTAACCTAGGGCAAAACGTGTGTTTTTAATAAAATCGGGAGGCGACATATTGCCTAGAAACAGGTGACATATCGCAGCTATCGCTGTTATCTGTGCACCAGAGGCATGTGGCAAATCAGGCGACATATCGCCTTTAGGCAGCGACATATCGCCTGGATGCAGCGACATATCGCCGAATTGGAAGCGACATGTCGCAGCTCTCGTTGTTCCTTCATACAAGTTTGCTCAATTTTGCTCATTTTCAAGCTGCATCGCCATTTGAAGGTGACGTATCGCCTCATTCTCTATCTTTTTTATCCGAAAGGCCTCAAAACTCAGCGATTTCATCCATTACTGCACACTCGAGGGAAAATCATCAAATCCACATAAAAACTTGAGGAAAAACATGCTGAAACTAGCTAAAGGAGTAACGAATGAGTGCATAAATTACACACTCATCACGCCCCCAAACTTGAATGGCTGCTTGTCCTCAAGCAGAGAAACCTAAAATAAAACACAAAATGGGAAATGGACAAATGAACACAAAATGACACAACCTAAAATGACAAACTAAAAACAAAACAAAAGAAATAGAAATGAACCGACTGAGAGTGTAAACATAGAGCTCAGGCATATAATCTCAAGTTGCCAAACACCTCTGCACCCAATCAACATGTGAATCTGGAAAATGACTAGAATTTCAACCCACCAATACTCAACTTCTGACACTGTCATCTCTGTGTAAGTGTGTGGAAATCATCTCTACAAAACCTAAACACAAATGTGACTTATGTGTATCAAGACAAATCGCAAGATAAACATGAAAAACAGAACGACCATAGGCTCACCCGTTTGACTCATCTCCACTAATGTAGGTCAAATGTCATGAAGATCAAGAGGACTTTCTCGGCTTGTAACGTTAGGCTAGGGTTAAGGATAGATGAGAATCAGAAAAAGAAAAGCAAACTCACCCTAGACAAGCACGATGGTGATAATAGACTCCTCGTTCACCGAACAAAAACCAATGCCTTTTTACTTCTAGATTCGCCTCTTCTCCCACGAATGTAACGTCCACAAACACCATCCCCCGCTAAGATTTTTTTTTTTTTTAACTTACTACAACCTGCGTCTCTACCACAGAAGAATTTCTCACGTTGAAAAACCAAGTCCCACACACAACAGTCTATTAGGCATTTTATCGAACATGTAATGTGCATAAACTGAAATTTCCAAGCCTAATTCTCAAAGTTCATCAACATCCCTAGGAATACTACCATTTTGCATCAAGAACAATGCGTACCTTGGTCAGATTTTGTTGGAGCCCTAGAACCCTTGGAACGCGTTGGAAAATTCTTCCAATTTGCTGCAGAAATTCTAGTGATGTGGCTTGACAGTGGTTGCCGGATATTTACAATGGTGGCCGGATTTTTAGGAGGAGTGGTGGTGGTTGGAAGGGGAGAGAACGAGTGAGGGAGAGTGATGGAGAGAGACGAGGGAGAGTGTTGGAGAGAGATGAGGGAGAGTGATGGAGAAAGACGAGGGAGAGTGATGGAGAGTGAGAGACGAAGGAGGAAAATGGAGAATGAGGTGTTCGAATAACTTAAGTATTCAAGTTTTTTTTTTTCGAAATCCATCAAGCGATATATCGCCTACTTAGAGGCGACATATCGCCTCTCGCTCTATCCCAATCTCCTGTTTTGCATCTTTTTTTTTTCATCTTCCTTTAGGCGATATATCGCATATTTACAGGCGACATATCGCCTGTCGTTCTGTCCCCCTTTCCTGTTTTGCTTCTTCCAAACCTTTTTTTTTCTTTTTTTTTTTTTGCAATGAAACCCATTTGACACAGAATCAAAGAAAAATCATATGTGGGTTGCCTCCCACGAACCGCTACGTTTAAAGTCCTTAGCTAGACATAGTACCTCCTACTTCAGATGTCCTCGACGAGCTTAAGACTCGCAATCTTCTCCACTTCGCCTCTAAAATAATGTTTAAGGCGTTGTCCATTCACTTTGAAGGCAGGTTCATCTCCTCTTTGTATCTCAACAGCGCCAAATGGAAAGACTTTCGTAACCGTGAATGGACCGGACCATTGAGATTTGAGCTTTTCGGGAAAAAGTTTAAGGCGAGAGTTGAATAGAAGTACCTTCTCTCCCGGAATGAAGTCACAGTGGAGGATCCTCTTGTCATGCCATTGCTTCGTGCGCTCCTTGTAAATCCTCCCATTCTCATACGCCTCATTACGAATCTCCTCAAATTCATTGAGTTAAAGAAGTCTATTTTTCTCGAGGCCTTCAAATCAAAGTTGAGCTTCTTAATGGGCCAATGCGCCCGGTGTTCAAGCTCGAATGATAGATGACACGCCTTCCCAAACACCAACCTGTATGGGGACACGCCGATAGGTGTCTTGAACGCCGTCCTATATGCCCATAGAGCTTCGTCAAGCTTGTTTGACCAATCCTTCCGATTTGATTGCACAGTCTTCTCCAAGATAAGCTTGATCTCCCGGTTGGAAATTTCCACTTGTCCATTGGATTGAGGATGGTAAGAAAGGGCCATCTTGTGCCGGACTCCATACTTGGCCATGAGCGCATCAAACACCTTGTTGGCGAAGTGAGTGCCCTCGTCACTAAGTATAGCTCTAGGTGTGCCAAAACTTGAGAAAATGTTCTTTTGAATAAACTTGACAACCACTCGAGCATCATTTGTGGGAGTTGCAATAGCTTCAACCCATTTAGTCACATAGTCAACTGCCAAAAGGATATAGAGATTACCAAATGAAGGCGGGAATGGTCCCATCAAGTTGATCCCCCACACGTCAAATATCTCAACCTCCAATATATTGGTGAGGGGTAGCTCATGTCACCTCGAAATGTTGCATACACATTGGCACCGGTCACAATTCTTAACGAATTCATGATAATCCCGGTGCAAAGTAGGCCAATAGATCCCGCTCTCAAGAATCTTAGCGGCGGTCCATGCAACTCCAAAATGCCCACCGACGAGAGATGAATGGCAATGAAATAAGATATCCGGGGTTTCCTTTTCCGGCACACACCTCCGAATGACTTGATCGGCGCATCGTTTGAAAAGAATGGGGTCATCCCAAATGTAGTGCTTCACATCATGCATGAACTTGTTCTTTTGTTGAGAGGTTAAACCCTGTGGCAAAGCTTTACATGCAAGATAATTGACAAGATCAGCATACCACGGGAGCTTTACCTCAACTGTAAACAATTGCTCATCCGGGAATGACTCTAGAATGGACGAAGCTCCTTGTTCTTCAACAACCCCTTCAAGGCGAGATAGATGGTCAGCTACCACATTTTCAACGCCTCGCTTATCCCGGATCTCCAAATCGAACTCTTATGGCAATAAGACCCATCTAATCAATCGGGGTTTCGCATTTTTCTTCTCGAACAAGTACCGGATGGCTGCATGATCCGTAAATACAATAACCTTGGACCTAATGTTGTAAGGCCGGAACTTGTCGCATGAGTATACCACTGCCAACATCTCATTCTCGGTTGTTGTGTAATTCTCTTGGGCCTCATTAAGAGTACGTCTGGAATAGTGAATTGCCCGAAAAACTTTTTCCTTCCGTTGGCCAAGTATGGCTCCAATAGCATAGTCACTAGCATCGCACATGATCTCGAAAGGTTCACTCCAATCGGGGACGATGAGGATGGGGGCCACTATGAGCTTTTCCTTAAGCATATTGAAGGCTGTGAGGCAAGAGTCATCAAAAAGAAATGCCACGTCCTTTTCCAATAAGTTGCAAAGTGGCTTGGCGATCTAAGAGAAATCTTTAATGAATCACCGGTAAAATCCCGCATGGCCGAGAAAGCTTCGAATTCCATTCACATTTGTTAGTGGTGGTAAATTCTCAATTGTGGAAATCTTGGCTCGATCCACCTCCAAACCTAGCGATGAAACTCAGTGACCAAGGACAATCCCCTCCTTCACCATGAAGTGGCACTTCTCCTAATTGAGCACAAGCTTTGTCTCTACACATCTTTGAAGCACCAACCCAAGATTATGCAAACAAGAATCAAAAGATGAACCAAAGACTGAGAAGTCATCCATAAATACGTCCATAATATTCTCCACCATGTCGACAAAGATGGCCATCATGCATCGTTGGAAGGTAGCCGGTGCATTGCACAACCCGAAAGGCATCCAGCGAAAGGTGAATGTACCATATGGACAAGTGAATATGGTCTTCTCCTGGTCCTCCGGGGCAATGGCAATTTGGTTATAGCCCGAATAGCCATCAAGGAAGCAATAGTACTCGTGCCCCGCCAATTGATCTAACATTTGATCAATGAAGGGCAAAGGAAAATGGTCTTTCTGGGTGGCCTTGTTGAGTTTCCTATAATCAATACAAACTCGCCACCCTGTTACCGTGCGAGTTAGAATGAGCTCATTTTTCTCATTCTTAACTACCGTCATGCCACCCTTCTTCGGCACCACTTGCACCGGACTAACCCATGAACTATCAGAAATGGCATATATAATACCGGCATTTAATAGCTTCAAAACCTCCGCTCTCACAACCTCCTTCATTGCAGGATTAAGTTTCTGTTGGTGTTCAATAGAAGGCTTGTTGGAGTCCTCTATGAGGATCTTGTGCATACAAATGGCCGGACTAATACACTTAATATCAGAAATTGACCAAGCAAAAGCAGATGAGTACCTTTTCAGCACGATCAATTTTCGCTCGTCCTCCTCGCTCAAAGATGCCGATATGATGACCGACTTAGTAGAGTCATCTCCCAAGAATACGTAGCAAAGATGGTCGGTCAATTGCTTCAAAACTAGCCCGTCACTAGTGGTGGCTTTCAATTCTGAGCCTTTATAAGGTGTGGGTACCTTAAGTACATCCTCTTGAACGGTGTTGAAAGACATCTCTCCAAAGGGTCCTTATAAATAATGGTTTGAAAGAAATTCTTATAGCACGGGGCCACCACATCCACCCAGTTATAACTTGGTCGCTCTTCTGAAAATTTCATGGCGTTACTAATGTTGAACTTTACCTTTTCGCCGTTCACCCGGAGTGTCAAGTTACCATCATGGACATCAATTAAAGCCTTCCCAGTAGCAAGAAAAGGTCGGCCCATAATAATAGAAATTTCCTGGTCCTCCTCCATATCTAACACCACAAAGTCAACTGGAAAAATGAATTTATCAATAATACCTTTAGGGTAGGTGAGAGAACGGTCCGCCAATTGTAGTGAGATAGTGGTAGGTGTGATCTCTCCAAGGTCAAGCTTCCGGAAGATAGAGAGAGGCATGAGATTGATGCTAGCCCCGAGATCACACAAGGCCTTCTCAATGTGAAGTTCTCCTATGATGCATGGGATTGTAAAACTACCCGGATCCTTCAATTTCTACGGTAGTTGTCTCTTTATGATAGCGCTACATTCTTCCGTAAGCTTCAATGTTTCATAGTCCTTGAGTTTGCGCTTCTTAGACATAACTTCCTTCATGAATTTGGCATAGTTTGGCATTTGCTCTAGAGCATCCACAAAGGGGATGTTGATGTGGATCCTCTTGAATATATTGAGAAATTTCTCAAATTGTTCGTCAAGCGCCTTCTTCTGGAACCGTTGAGGGAATGGCAATGGGGGAGTGATACGAGGAGGGTTATCTGGAAAAGTGATCGAACCCGGTCTAACCACCGGTGCTTCCTTCTTGGCCTTCAGATTTTCCTCCTTTGACTTATCCTTACCATCGTCGTTGCTCTTGATAGGCTCCTTATCAACCATGGCGTTTTGAACACTCGGGCCTTCAAGCTCTTTGCCACTCCTCAATGTGATGGCCTTGCACTCATTTGGGTTCTTCTCGGTGTCGCTTGGGAAGGACCTTGATGATTGCCCTTTTATAGCATTAGCCAATTGGCCAACTTGTGTTTCTAGTGCCTTCATAGTGCCTCCCAAATTGGTGCAATGAGTTTCAATGTTGTTGAGACGAGCGTCATGTTGATCAAGACGAGCCTTAGAGTCCACAATATACGTCTTCAAAAGCTCTTCAAGTGATGAGGAAGGCTTTTCCATTGCTGGTTTACTCGACTCCAAAGTTGGTTGTAAAACATTCCGGTTGTTGGCATAAGAGAAATTCTCATGGTTTCTGAGCCCGGGATGATAGTATGTCGGTAAGTTGTTGTTGGGCCTAAAATTGTAGCTATGGTTGATGAAGTGACATTGCTCATCATATGAATCACTGGAGCTCGAAGCTTGTGCCATCTTTACCGCTTCTTGATTACCATTGGCATTGGCTGCGGTAAGTCCCTGGATTTGATTAGTCAAGAGCGCCATTTGAGCCATGAGAGACGTCGTTTGATCCACATCATAAATTCCTGTTGCGATCTTCACAGTGGACCGCTCATTTTGCCATTAACAACTATTCATTGCCATGTCCTCAAAGAGATTGAGTGCATCCCCGGGTGTCTTTGACAAGATGGTTCCACCAGCCGCTGCATCAATATGGGCCTTAGTTTGCCTAGTAAGCCCATTGTAGAAAAGTTGAACTTGGAACCAATCCTCAATACCGTGTTGAGGACACTTGCGGAGCATCTCTTTAAACTGTTCCCATGCCTCATATAATTGTTCATACTCAAACTACCGAAATTGAGTAATCTCGACCCTTAGTTGAGACGTCTTGGAGGGCGGGAAGAATTTGATGAGGAACTTTTGGGCCATGTCCTCCCATGCGGCTACACTCCCTAATGGTAAAGATTGAAGCCATGACCGAGCCCGGTCTCGCAAGGAAAATGGGAAGAGTTTCAAACGGATGATCTCGGCACTCACTCCATTAATCTTCACTATGTCACAAATCTCTAGAAAAGTGGCCAAGTGGATATTGGGATCCTCGTGCGGCAAGCCTCCATATTGGTTCTACTGGACCATGTTGATGAGGGCCGGCTTGAGCTCGAAGTTGTTGGCATTGACTTGTTGTCGTTGGATGCCCGAATAATTCTCGTTCACCACTGGCTTGAAATAATCTCGCAACGTCCGTTGCTGGTCTGCTTGGTTTTGTTCCTCGGCCATGTTTTTAGCCCTAGCTCATCATTCTCTCCTTAAAGCTCGAATAGTTCGTTCAATTTCTGGATCCAAAGGCAAGAGTTCCGAGCCACGTGCTTTTTGCATGCACCTACGAACACAACAAAAGAAAATTAGATAAATAAATACAAATAAAAAAAATTTAGATTAAAACAAGATATTTCTTCACTATAGTAGTCTAATTCTTAGCCGTTCAATCCCCGGCAACGGCGCCAAAAACTTGTTGTAAATAATTTGACTACGCTTGCAAGTGCACAAGTCGTTCAAGTAATAAAGTGGTCTGAAGACCGATATCGTCCCACGAGGATTGACGTTAAGAATGTAAACTAACTATTGTGAATATCATATCTTAACTTTATCTAAGTGATCAAATTTGGATGTGATAAACTCAAAGAAAAACTAAAATAAAGGAAAAACTAAATCAAAAGGAAAGATGACAGTAATGAATAACACGTGCTGAAATTAAAACAGAAAATCAATATAATGAAAATGCTAGGGTCTTGACTTCACTCTATTGCGATTATGTTTCTCCGTAGTAATGTGCCTAACCTAACTCAACGTTCTCAAGAACCTAGAGTGATGTGTATCCTTATACCCTCTCTCGAGTGCCGCATAAAGAATGTGTAGGTGATATCAAGCCTATATCTCTATACAACTATTCATCCCTAAGTCATTAAGTTCCACTCTAGAAACGATTCCTGGAATTCCACTTCTCAATTTCACAACCTAAAATTGTTTCGGTTACCTAGGCAATGTTTATCTCTCGATCTCACACCAACCTAAGTTGTTCTACCTGTTTCTTGATTGCTTGAACGTTCCCCTCTTGAGTATTAATCCTCACAATCTAAATTTGCCCAATTCAAAATCTCATAAAGCATAGCAATATGTAAATCATAGATTTGACAGCAATAATTCAAAATATAACACAAAATAAACGAAGAGCTTTAATTAAATGCACATTAAAACGTCTAAACAAATATCACAAATAGATATTCATCTAAACCCTAACAAATAAGAAAATTAGCCACACATCATGTGGTTCACAGTCTCAAAATAATATTCAAAATCTAGAGAAATACAAGAAGAAAGAGAAGAAAGAACGCTTGGAATTCTTGAAGAACTGCTCCAATTTCAAATCCTCTCCGATTCAGTTTTTCTTCTTTTGCAAACCCTTTTTTTCTCTCCCTTTTCTCAATTTTTAGTCTCTCCTTTTATATCCCACGTCCAGCACGTCTCCCAAGAAGCCAATCACTTTCCATAAAAATCTGTACCCCTAACCTAGGGCAAAACGTGTGTTTTTAATAAAATCGGGAGGCGACATATCGCCTAGAAACAGGTGACATATCGCAGCTCTCGCTGTTATCTGTGCACCAGAGGCAGGCGGTAAATCAGGCGACATATCGCCTGTAGGCAGCGACATATCGCCTGGATGCAGCGACATATTGCCGAATTGGAAGCGACATGTCGCAGCTCTCGCTGTTCCTTCATACAAGTTTGCTCGATTTTGCTTATTTTTGAGCCGCATTGCCATCTGAAGGTGACGTATCGCCTCATTCTCTGTCTCTTTTATCCAAAATGCCTCAAAACTCATCAATTTCATCCATTACTGCACACTCAAGGGAAAATAATCAAATCCACATAAAAACTTGAGGAAATACACGACGAAACTAACTAAACGAGTAACGAATGAGTGCATAAATTATGCACTCATCACATGGCCTTTTCATCCTTTACTGTCTCTTATACCACTTTCAGCCAAGCCATGGAAAATTATTAAACCCTACCAACCAAACCAATTAGGATATGTAACGGTGACATTTTAAAATAATATTGTAACAATGATGATATGAAACTACTGGATACAAGAACCTGTCAAAGAAATACAACTATATCGTAATAAATTAGTACGCACTTCCAAATTCTACTTTAAATTCCCAAGGAGAACCTTCCAATTACCAGTCAGTACCACATAACTACTAACAACTTAGCAGCGAACTACTTTTCCAGCATTAGATGTGTGTTAGTATTTCGAGTTTTGACATATAACTTAACGTATAATATTTCAGGTGATGCTAAACATACCCAGTAATTATAATTAAATACATGTATCCGAGGCTTTTTTAGATATATAGACGAGTTTTCAATAATATTTACGTTTTTATCCATCAAATATAAAAATGTAAAGATGTGGTGTGGTAAAAATCTAATCTCATTAATTACCATATATTTTTTAATTAACTAATTAATTTATTACAACGGTATGATTTAAAATAGTAATACCCACTGATTAATAAATATTATTTAGAGGAACCAATTAAACCACGCCCCCTATATATATATATATATATATATCTTCCCTAATCATGTGGACCTATAAATAAATTTTATTTATAGTTCATTGCTACTATCCGCCTAACCAAACACCCCAATAAGTAAACAAATTAAACTCAAATTAAAAAAGGAAAGTGACTTTTTTATTTTGTTAAATGATGAGAGGATATAATAGATATTAGGAATAACAATCACATCTTAATGGAATTAATTACAAAAATTCACCCTAAATTATTACAACACTTTACCCTTTGATCTTCAAAACGTAACATCCGTCCTCATGAACGATGGAATATTAATAAAAAAAACTCCCTCCATTATGTTCTAAATTGAAATTGACATTTAATTTGTTATTTTTAGGGTATTTTGGTAGTTTTATAGTTTAAAATTTAATTTCAATTTAAACCATTTTAAATATTAAAAAAAACTCATAAAGTTTTGTATTCTACCAAAAAAGATTCATAAAATTTTTAACTTACATTCAATACATTCAATCAATGATGGATGTATCATAATTAAAAATTTAAATTTAAATTTATATTAAATTTTAAATTATAAAATTATTAAAATACCCTAAATAATAAATTAAATATCAATTTCTGCTAAAAAAAATCTAACAGGAGGCTTTTCTTTATTCAGAAAGAATATATATTATGTTTTAAAAATTATAAGTAAAATGTAGAGGTATAATTTAAAAAGAATTTTTGTAATTAATCCTAATTAAAATGGCAGTCTTTAACAACTCCATCGCTACATCCTATACATTTTTTTATGGCCTAGTCACAATTGAAACAAAAATTTTCTATCAAAAGATAAACGTGCCCACCACTAGGGATGGAAAAGTGGAAGCTCTGTGAAAATGTGGATTCCAAAACTTTTGAGCTCAGAAAAGTCAATTCCAGGAATATGTACACCACATGAAAATAGTAATAATAATAATAATAATAATAGTTATTATTATTATTATCATCATCACATTTACAGTGCACAACAACCACACAACTGCAGAGGATTGTAAACCCTAAAAGATAAAGATCAGAAAAAAAAGTACTGCAATATACATATGTGCGCTCCCACTTTAAAAATTCATTTTAAAATAATTTTATTTTTTTATAAAAATAAAAATAAAAATATTTTTAATTTCATACAAAAATTATTTTTAAAAATGTATTTAATAATTTTATTAAAAGATTATTTTTAGTATAAAAAATTTATTAATGTCTTTTTCTGTGTTCGAGAAAGGAAAAAATAAAAATAAAAAATAAAAAACGACTAAAAGTTATTTTACATTTCTCTCTCATTTTACACTAAACTAAAAAATTATTTTTATTTTTGTTTTTTATCTTTATTGTGCCAAATATTGTTTTCATTTTTTTTATCGAAAAATGTGAAAAATAAAAATGGGATTAATTCTAAATACAGTCATTACTTATGCACTTCAAATCGCATACAAAAGAGTTGTTTAGTTCGCCGATTCGAGTTTTTAATTCGAGTTGATATGTGACTTTATGTGAGAACTTTTTACTGTAATAAAAAACTTAAATGTGATTATTTTTTAAAATTTTTTAGTGTAACAAAACTCAAATTTTAAACTACAAAACTCAAATCCTAAACTATAAAATTCAAATTTTAAATTCGAATAAGTGAAATGAACGGGCTTAAAAATTATTTAAGCTCAACGAAATATGATGAACAATACACATTCAAAAACGTCATCCATAAATTATTCATTTTCTTCGTTTTATTCTACCACGAAGCAGAATTCCCTTGTAAGATAAAAGTTATATATATGTACCAAAAATAAAGTAATACCATGGGGATTTCAAAAGAAGAAGAGCAGACATTAGTACCTTACGAGAGTACAAATCAGCAAGACTGAGGTCTCTCTGCTCCTACCATCTCTCTGAAACACAATTATCTCTCTCTGACTTAGAATTTGAATGTGGAAAATACAACGAGCGTCCTTATTATATATCCTCGTGCCCGTCGTCGTCAGAAACCACTATCCCCATACTTTCTCTTTGTTTCTCTCTCTCTCTGAGTTTGAACTTTGAACCTAATAATTGCTATATATTAATAACCGAATTCACAAACGACGTAGCTTTTGTAATGTACTAGTTGAGTTACGTGTTAAAAATAATTTTATAAGTTTATACATATAATTCGCTTAGAGTTAAGTTTATTAATTAGAGCAAGATAAAAGAAATATTTTTAAATAAAAATAAAAGAACAAAACATTTAAAAATAATAAAAATAATAATAAAATTAGAAAAAGTGAAAAAGAAAAAAAAATAAGGGGAAAGAG
>NW_010360653.1:0-51955 GCF_000414095.1 Morus notabilis | reverse complement strand
AAGAGTGGGAGGTGCTACAATATAAGAGCCTGAAAAGTACTTTGTGAGAGATATTGTAGGAAAAATGTGTAAAAATAACTCTTAATATAACATATATTATATGAAAAATAATTAAGTAGTGATAGATTTGAAGAAAATTATTTTAACTATTGATAAAAATAAAATTAAATAGAAACATATGCAAAAGAAATTATTTTTATAGAAGTAATGTGTGCAAAAATTATTTTTACAAATTTCACGTAAAAAATTGAACTATAAAAGAATCCACAAAATAAAAAAATAGAAAAGAAAAACATTTAAAAGATAAAAAGAATAAAGATACAAAAGTAAAGAAGTGAAAAAAAAAAAAAAAAAAAGAGGCTGCCATGTGGCAGTTTAAGGTAGAAGTATAATTATAAGAGCTTTTGGCTCTTTTATGCATTGTTAGATTAAGTAAGCTACGTCCATAAATACCACAATGTGGAGAATAATTTTGTAAGTTAAATTGCGCTTTAAAACATGTGGCCTCTTTAGAAATTAAGTCTATTAATTAAAGCAAATAAAAAAATCTACTTTAAAAAATTGCATCGAAAAAAATTAAAATTATATAATAGTATTTGCAATAAAAAAAAAACAAATTGAATATGGATATATTTTAAAGAATTATTTTAATTCAAAAAAAAGTATTAAAAAAAGTATTTTAAAAAAATGAACTACAAAAGAGTATTGGGAAAAAAAAAAACAAAAAAGACAGCCAAAATAAAAAAAACAAAAAAAAGGTTAAAAAGAGATAAAAAAAAATAGAAAAAGAGGAAAAGAAAAAAATAAATTTACCAGGTCATGTCGATCACCTGCAAATAAATTTTATTTACAGTTGAAGATTTCCGATAATGACAACTACATAACATCATACACACACATATAAGGCTAAGTGATAAATATTATAAGTAACCTGGTCATGTGGACCTGCAAATTGATTGATTTTATTTATGAAAATAGTAGAAAATAGGTCAATATGAAAAGTTTAAGAAAGTATATAGACCAATTTTTAGTTATAGAAATTAATAGGCCATAACTTGTTAAGTTATAGTTTATAATCAAATAAATTATGGACAAATTTTTCAAGTTATGGTTCATAACCAGATAAGTTATGGACAAAAACCGTGAATTATGGACAATAACTTGTCAAGTTATGGTTCATAACCAAACAAGTTATGAACGAAAACAATAATTTGGCCTATTTATTAACTTAGGTAAACTATTGGCCTATTAATTTTAATTCATCTCAAGTCTTGACTTATTTCTCTCTTTCTCTAATATGCCTGACATACTAATAGATAAGTTTTTTTAACTATTAAATCTGTGTATTTTTTAATTTTTAGGTGATTTTATATATAAATTTAACATATATGAAACATAACTTACCATATTTTGGCATACCGGAGATGGTCAAAAAAGCAAACCTAACTTCAAAAGAAAAAAAGGAAAAGTGATTTATTTTCATGGATTAATCACAGCTGATCAAACCGGATATTCTGTCGAAAGATTAAGAAATGTGTGGATACCCACCCCTAGTGATGGAACAATGGGAGCTTTTAGAAAATGTGGATTTCAAAGCTTTGAATTCAATTCCAAGAAACGTGTACGCCACATGAAAGGAAAAAAAAATCATCACAGTGCACAACAACCACATGATCGAACGATATTGCAATATACATTTTAATATAAGCTTTCTCTGTTAACACTACTCGAGACACATATGTATATATATATATATATAAGGTATATAAACTCAAAGAAATCTGAGGAACAATATACATATATAAATTCAGAAATACCACTCATAAACTATTCTGTTTCTGTTTAGATTAATTGATTCTACCACACAGCAAAATTCCGGTATATGATGAAAGTAATCCCATGGGACTTTTAAAAGAAGAGCAGACATTAGTACCTTACGAGAGTACAAATCAGCAAGAAGTGAGCCCCAGCCGCCATCACTGAAACTGAGCTGTACGATGGACGAACCAAACAGCACAAACTGAGGTCTCTCTGGTCCTACCATCCCTCTCTCTCTCCTCTTCTCTTTCTCTTTCTCTTTCTGAAGTACTGTCTTTGAAACACAATTATCCTCTCTGACCTGAATTTGAATGTGGAAAATAGGAGGAGATTTGTTATAGAAACCACTTGCTCTGCGCGCGCCACACTCTCCCTCTTCCTGTTTTCATGAAAAAAGAGAATCTAAATCGGCTATAATAAATCTTCCCTAAATTTTTTTTATTAGACTCCACACTACGTGTCACTATATGTGTCACTATATCTGTCCGGCGTGTCACATTCTCTGTTAGTTTGTCTATCTAATCACTATTTCAGAATATTCCTTATTTTGTTTTTCCACATTATCAGAACTAAAAACATTCGTCCCGACACCATATTCCCCATGAGCAATCTTTTAAAGGTTGTTCTTTTACATTTTTAAGTTAAGATAATTTGAGTAATGATTTTAAGTTGAGTTTGAGTTATAATTTGAGTTAAAGTTATAATTTAAATTTGTGTTTAGATGTGCACATTTGAGTTATGATTTGAATTGATAATTTTTTTGAGTTTGTATTTGTGCGGGTTAAAACTTAAATTTGTATTTATATAGTATTTTAATAAAAATTCAATGATGATGAAATTTTTAATAGAGTATATGAGTGGGGTTTTATTCGTTTTTTCGTTGTGAATGTATAGAAAAAAATCATCTCAATCAGAATTAAAACGAAAAAGTTATGACACTTTTAAGAATAAAAAAAATATTATTCATTAATTTGAGTTCAAGTTTATGAATTCGAATTGAAGGGAAAACTTCAACTCGAGTTTAGCCCCAAACTCGAGTTTAAATTCGAGTTCAAACTCAAATTTTACAAAAGAACATGTGTTGGATCCTTAATCCAACGTTGGGCTTATATGTGAATAATTATGTGTTGCGGGCTGTCATATAAGGTTAAGCCTAATTAAAAGTGATCTACTAAGGTTTAGGTATTTTGGGCTTTAATGTATCTAATAGGGTGTAGGTCTTTAATGTGTAGAGACTTAAGGGTAATTTCTATTTTTATGATGGGCTAAAATATAAATACCAAAAGATAACAGGGAAGTTATCAATAAATGACAGTTATGGTTCCCAGATCACATGTATCATTTCATTCATTCTGACATCCCATCATCAGAAAGAGTACAGAGAGAAAGTTAAAGGGTTATCTAGGAAAACGTGTTGATCTGGAAGACAAACTGCACGACTCTAGAGAGAAATCAAGCAATATGGATTCAAGTACGCTTCCGCTTACATATTTATTAATTCTTGATGATCTAACATGAATGTTCTTGGCTTTTGCGTGATGATTTTCACTAAATCATTGATCTCTAACAATTGGTATCAGAGCCTCTTCATGTTGAATCATTGAGAATCGAATTTATTATCGATCTATCATGATATGTTTGGTGTTCTTGAATTTAACAATTTCAAGTTTGGGGTTGTTGGATTTTGAGAACAATTTTGGACAATTTCGGATATAATTTTAGAGAATAATTTTTGGGTATTTAGGTTTATTGAACCCAAATCATCTCTTTAGCCGGCGGTAGCCTCTGCCGCCGCCGGCTCTGTGGGTAAGGCGCGGCCTTTGGCCGCGCCAGCAAGGGACAGCCGCGGCAAAATGTAGAAAGTGGCAGCCATGGATGCCGCATAAGGATTTAAAAAAAAATAAAAATTGGACTTCATGCCATTTAGCCGGCGGCAGCCCCTAAGCACCGCCGGTATCAAGGAATACCGGTCACGGCCATGGACCGCGCCGGAGAGGGGCAGGCGCGGTGGCCGTAACATCTACAGAGGCAGCCGTTCGGCCGCCTCTCTCACCTAGGGGTCTTTCGACCCCTAGGGTTTTCAGCACTCTGGGCTGCGGCCCAGAGTGCTTCAGGAACAGATGCACGGGCCCAATTAGGCCCGTGACAAGCCCACAGCCATATATTCAAAAAAAAAAAAGGTTAGCATTGGTAACCCTACGGTATAAAGAGGTGGGCTGGTTTAGGATCCGGGTTGGGTTTACCCGACCCGGTCAACACTTGACCATTGACTTTGACCGGTCAATGTTGACTGTTGACTTTGACCAAAAACAAAGTTTTTTATTTTTTTTTAAATTTGTTTTTTTTGGTCATTTTGGTGCAATTTTAAATTCAGATATTGGTATGGTTATATATATTTTGAGATGAATTAATTAAAGCAACATGTCACCAAAGTGACCTCTCTTGTGGAAATTAATTTGTTTTGGAATATAAACAGTTGTGTATATATAACTTATGTGAATATTGATCGGCCCAAAGGAAGGTCAATATTTAACAGAATTACATGTGCACCTGTGGTAATAAACGCGTGATAATTATTCAGTTTTACATGTGAACAATAAATCGGCCCAAAGGAAGATTAATTGTTTAGCATGTTCTTATTATCAGTGTTTGATTACTACACCAAGATATCACTTACAAGTTAACATTTTGTCCAAAGATGAAATGTTAATGGAGTGCCCAGTATCTTGAGATGAGGTTTACCTTTATTTGAATTTAATTTTTGTTTTGGGACTTATGTGAGCTTGTTTTGTTTGTTTGTTGTTCTCTGTTTAGCTATGACTCATGCTAATATTACTGCCAACATCAACTTTATTCCTATGCCGAATGGCTCTAACTTTAAGTCATGGCAAGAAAACCTCTTGATAGTTCTCGGAGTCATGGATCTCGACCTTACGTTAAGGGTTGATTCTCCTCCACCTCTTACGGATAAGAGTACCTCTGATGAAAATAGGGATATGAAAAGGTGGGAGAAATCAAATCGCATGTGTATGATGATCATGAAGAAGGCCATTCCGGAAGCATTCAGGGGCACAATGTCTGATAAAATTACTATAGCTAAGGAGTTCCTTGCGGACATTGAAAAGAGGTTTGTCAAGAACGAAAAGGCTGAAATAGGTACGCTCTTGACAAGTCTAATTTCAATGAGGTATAGGGGCAAAGGCAATATCAGGGAGTACATCCTAGAGATGTCTCATCTTACTTTAAAATTGAAAGCACTTAAGCTTGAACTCTCTGAGGACTTGCTGGTGCATCTGGTTTTGATATCCCTTCCGGCACAGTTTAACCAATTTAAGGTGAGCTACAACTGTCAGAAAGAGACTTGGTCTCTGAATGAGCTCATATCACATTGTGTTCAAGAAGAGGAAAGGTTGAAGCAAGATAAGGCAGAAAGTGTTCACTTGGCCTCAACCTCTAAGGACAAGGACAAGGGAAAGAAAAGGAAGAAGGAAGCTGCAAATACAGCACCTCAGCAGAAACAACAAAAGAAACCAGTTGAACCGGAAGGTACAGGTTGTTACTTCTGTGGCGTTGAAGGGCATAGAAAGAAGCATTGCACCAACTATCACGCATGGCGTGCTAAGAAAGGTATGCTTCTTAGTTTAGTTTGTTCTGAGGTTAATTTAACTTCGGTACCTAGACACACATGGTGGATAGATTCTGGTGCAACAACTCACATCAGTGTGTCTATGCAGGGTTGCCTGAGTTGCCGAAAGCCAAGTGATAGTGAAAGATACATCTATGTAGGCGATGGCAAGATGGTTCAAGTTGAAGCAATAGGAAAATTTAGATTATTATTAAAGACTGGATTTTATTTGGATCTTGATGAGACATTTATTGTACCGTCTTTTAGACGGAATTTGATTTCTATTTCTGCTTTGGACAAATATGGTTATTCTTGTTCATTTAGGAATGGAAACTTTAATTTGTTTCATGATTCAAAATTGGTTGGTTATGGTTCCTTGTCAGGTTATGATAATCTTTATTTAATTGATACAATTGCTTCATTTGATGAATCCCTGCAATTAAGTACACGAGGTATAAAGAGAAAATTAACTAGTGAGAATTCGGCTGCGTTATGGCACAAGAGATTATGTCATATCTCCAGACGGAGAATAGAAAGACTTGTGTCAGACGAAATTCTAGACCTCTTAAATTTTACAGATTTTGATGTTTGTGTTAACTGTATAAAGGGGAAACAAACCAATAAAATGAGATTTGAAGCCAACAGGACTTTGAACGTCTTAGAACTTATACATACAGACATTTGTGGGCCATTCCCTATGGTTGCTTAGAATGGTCAACAATATTTCATAACGTTCATAGACGATTTTTCTAGATATGGCTGCATATATCTCATTCATGAAAAGTCACAGTCACTGGATGTGTTCAAAAATTATAAGGTTGAAGTTAAGAACCAACTCAGCAAAAGAATCAAAAGTGTCAGATCTGACCGTGGTGGTGAATACTATGGTAGATATGACGGTTCAGGTGAACAACGTCCAGGGCCGTTTGCTAAGTTCCTAGAGGAATGCGGTATCGTCCCACAGTACACTATGCCAGGTTCGCCCACTATGAATGGTGTTGCTGAAAGATGAAACAGGACGCTTAAGGACATGGTGAGGAGTATGATTTGTCATTCAACCTTACTAGAATCACTCTGGGGAGAAGCGCTTAAGACTGCAGCATATATCCTTAACAGGATTCCAACTAAAGCGACTGGCAAAACCCTTTACGAGCTTTGGACGGGCAAGAAGCCTAGTTTAAAGCATTTGCATGTTTGGGGATGTCCAGCTGAGGCAAGGCCTTATAGGCCTAATGAAAAGAAACTGGACTCAAGGACGGTGAGTTGCTATTTTATTGGATACTCTGAAAGATCTAGGGGGTACAAGTTTTATGATCCCACGACTAAGTCGATTTTTGAGTCGGGAAATGCTCGGTTCTTTGAGGATGTAGGGGGAGATACAGTTAGGGACTTTGTCTTCGAAGAGGAATATGTTGATATTCCCACATGTGCTATTGGCATTGATCAGGATCTCATTCCTGACCTTGTTCAAGACACAACAGATCAAGATAATGTCAGAGAACCTCCCATACAAGAAGTTGTTCCAGAAGAACAAACTCTACCACCTCAAGAACCTATGCCATTAAGGAGCTCCACTAGAGAAAGGAGAAATGCGGTGCCAGATGACTACATTGTATTTCTCCAAGAACATGAGGTAGACATTGGAGTGATGAAAGATGATCCGATCAACTTCCGTCAAGCCATGGAAAGTTCTAACTCTCAGAAGTGGATTGATGCCATGAATGAGGAGATTAAGTCCATGAAGGACAATGACGTGTGGGATCTTGTCCCATTACCAGAAGGAGCGAAACCCATTGGTTGCAAATGGATATTTAAGACCAAGAAGGATTCGAAAGGCGATGTGGAGAGGTACAAGGCGCGTCTTATCGCAAAGGGCTTTACACAAAAGGAAGGCATCAACTATAAAGAGACTTTCTCTCCGGTTTCTTCAAAAGACTCTTTCAAGATTATAATGGCATTAGTGGTGCATTTCAATCTTGAGTCACATCAGATGGATGTAAAGACAACGTTTCTCAATGAAAACATTGATGAGACAATCTATGGTGCAGCCATAAAACTTTATGTTGGGACACCCAAAGAATATGGTTTGCAAACTTAGGAAATCCATCTATGGACTCAAACAAGCATCTCGACAATGGTATTTCAAGTTTCATCAAGTGATCATCTCGTTCGGTTTTGAGATGAATTTGGTTGATGATTGTATATACCATAAGTTTTATGGGAGTAAGTATATTTTTCTAGTTTTATATGTCGATGACATTTTGCTTGCCAGCAACGATATAGGCTTATTGCACGAAACCAAGAGATTTCTAGCTAAGAATTTTGAGATGAAAGATCTTAGTGACGCCTCTTTTGTATTAGGCATACAGATACACCGGGATCCCTCTCAGGGTATTCTTGGATTATCACAAAAGAGCTATATCGAAAAGGTTCTCAAGAGATATGGCATGTAGGATTGCAAACCAGGTGATACCCCGTGGCTAAAGGAGACAAGTTTAGCCTAAATCAGTGCCCTAAGAATGATTTTGAGGAAAAGGAAATGCAGAAGATTCCTTATGTGTCACCAATAGGAAGTCTAATGTATGCTCAGGTTTGTACGCGTCCGGATATTGCGTACGTTACTGGGATGTTAGGCAGATATTTAAGTAATTCAGGAGTAGACCATTGGAAAGCAGCCAAACAGGTCTTGCGATACTTGTAGAGAACAAAAGACTACATGCTCACGTATCGGAGGTCAGATCAGCTTGAGATCGTTGGGTATACTGACTCCAATTTTACTGGATGCCTAGATAGTATGAAATCTACGTCGGGCTATATCTACCTGCTAACTAGAGGTGCTGTCTCCTGGAAGAGTGCTAAACAGTCTCTTATAGCCTCTTCTACCATGGCAACAGAGTTCATAGCATGTTATGAGGCGTCCAATCACGGAATATGGAAGCAGAATTTTGTCATGGGGCTGCGCATAGTGAATGGCATTGAAAGGCCACTCAAGTTATTTTGTGACAATAAGTCAGTAGTGATGTATTCCAACAACAACAAAAGCTCGACGAAGTCAAAGCATATAGACATCAAGTTCCTAGTTGTCAAGGAAAGAGTTCAGAGTGGACAATTGTCTATAGAGCACATCGGTACAAACTCCATGGTTGTAGATCCGCTTACTAAGGGATTGCCACCCAAAGTGTTTCATGAGCACACTGCTCATATGGGTGTCATGTCATTAGAGGATATTCAGTTTTAATGGGAGTTTGTAATTTTAGATGCTTCTATGATATAGACATATTTTCAGTTATTTCAGTTTATGGATCTTTTGAGGTTATTTTCTGCAGAAATAAAGTTTTTGGTTTATTCACACTCTGATTTTGGTATGGTTTGATCTCACTAAGGTTTAAGGTGGACCAGTTGGGAATAGGCATGTTAAGATCACATTACATGAAATTTCCATGCTACACATTCACATCATGATCCATGTCATTCGGTTATATTGGCATACGTGACCATTGATGGGTTGAGTTATGACAATTGTAACTAAGGCCGCTTTGATCCTATGTTGGTTTGATTGATGGACCGGATTGGATACAGATACATTTCGGTAATGATAACAAAGTTGAGCTCATACGGTTATTTTACAAAGCATAATTATAAGGTTACACAAATAGCCCAAGTGGGAGATTGTTGGATCCTTAATCCAACGTTGGGCTTATATGTGAATAATTATGTGTTGTGGGCTGTCATATAAGGTTAAGCCTAATTAAAAGTGATCTACCAAGGTTTAGGTATTTTGGACTTTAATGTATCTAATAGGGTGTGGGCCTTTAATGTGTAGAGACTTAAGGGTAATTTCTATTTTTATGATGGGCTAAAATAGAAATACCAAAAGATAACAGGGAAGTTATCAATAAATGGAAGTTATGGTCCCCATATCACACATATCATTTCATTCATTCTGACATCCCATCATCAGAAAGAGTACAGAGAGAAAGTTAAATGGTACTCTAGGAAAACGTGTTGATGACAAACTGCACGACTCTAGAGAGAAATCGAGCAATATGGATTTAGGTACGCTTCCGCTTACAGATTTATTAATTATTGATGATCTAACATGAATGTTCTTGGCTTTTGGGTGATGGTTTTCACTAAATCATTGATCTCTAACAACATGAACTTAAATAAAGTTGTAACTCGAGTTTAAACTTTTTTTGAGTTTCATTGTAAAAGAACAACCCCTTAATCTGTACAACATGGAAAATTAAGTTTGAAAAATAAAATCGCAAACTTACCGTATAGAATTAGTTAGGATGTAAGTTTAATATTGATTACCTGTTCACTCCCAATGCCGTCCGTCATATTACGTATCCATGACATCATCTTCTAAACCTCATTATCTTTTCCCATCTCAATCGGCGAAGTAGTAAAGTCCAGGTATTTAAAATAAAACAACTGCATAAAAAATAAAATGAAATCATCCTGTGACTTATACGTATTGCTTAATATTATGTTACAATGGTAAAGAAATTTACAATTTGGTGTTACCTCTAGAAAAACAATGCAAACGCGAATATACTTGCTACTATTCTGTTGATCTTCCTAACCCCGTCGACGAGAAAGTTATAAGAAAATGTTGCCCAATTTATGGTCTTGATTGTCGACGTGTCCTTAACCAAATTCAAATAAGCTGGCTGAAAATACCCAGATGTTGTTGGAAGTGGAATGGTTCAAGTGCATACAAAATAAACAGCTGACGAAATTTCAAGTCCACATATTCAGCTAATTCTATAGCTTTTCTAATATCTGTAATGCGTGGTCGATCACTACTACGACCTATAATACTGACAATGGATGGTCCATCCAAGTTGTCATCTTCTCCATTTTTTGTTTCAAACTCTGGAAGGGATATATCCTCCCCGCCATCTTTGATTCTCATCATCTCTTCTAAAACTTTAGCACTCAATGTGTATTTAGTGGGAGTAGAGTTATGATGCTTGTTCTCAGAACAAACATGTCCTCTAACCAGGCACAAAGGTCTCTCCTGAGTCCACATTTAAGTCCCAACAAACAACTAAATTCTAACTCATTAACCGTTTTTCTCTTTTTATGTGTTAATGTGGACACCATTGATTCAAAAGACTTTGGACAAAATCATGCTACAAGTTGATTAGCTTCCTTACTATTGCTCCATTCCAACATTTCTTCTCTCTCCATTCACTACAAGAAACATGGCTATTAGCGACGACAAAAAATCATTGCAAAATATACAAAGTTGTCGCAAATGAATTTTTAGCGACCACTTGTCATCGCAAAAATATCACCACAATTGATTCGTCGCAAATGAGTCGCTGCAATTATTTCATCAGTTGTATCGTTAAGATGGCATTGCATTAAGTATTTGTGACGATATTTTTGCGAATTAAGTCATCGCAAAAGATGCAGAATTAGCTAACGTGACTTATATTTTTTGCGACCACATTTGTCATCGCAAATAATATTTTAATTTTTTATTTATTTTTTCTCATTTTAATAATTAATGTTGTATATTACTATATTTTTAAACCTAATATTAAATATAATCCATCATATTATAATAATGAAGAAGAATTAAATAAAAGGAAATAAATAATAAAAAATAAAAATAAAAAATATTATTGTAGAAAGTAATTAATAAAATAAAATAAAAATGTAATTATAGTAGAAATGTAGGAAAAAAAATTGTTACATTAATAAAAATTTAATCTCTTAAATTAGTAGCATCACTAGAATCATCATCGTTATCATCGGAAGGATTCAGAGGCGGATGATCTGGACGGACATACGACACATGAGGAGTAACCGCTGGGAAAGTCATGTTCGGGTGCATTTGAGTGATGAAGTCATGCATCATTCTGATGCTCTCGTATAGCTGGAGGTTTTGCTGGTAACTCTGTTGCAAGTATTCTTCTACGTTAGAAGATCCTGCCGAGCGTGAGTCAGATGACGACGCATCCTTTGATAAACCCTTTGTGGGAGTGTGCGACCCACTCCAGTCTTGTGTCCTCTGCGGGTGCCTAGAAACTGCTTCATAATATCCTCCTGGTTAACTACTCCTGCTGTAGATGATCCAGAAGTAGCAGACTGCGTCTGGATCTGCGTTTCTCTTTCTCCCTCCATCCGATGCTACAAATATTATAAGAAAAATAATTAAATACATAATGCGATTTAAATAAAAAAATTTAATTAAACATTACGAGTATATTTACAAAAGTCTACTCAGCTTGGGGATTAACCCAAGTATCCCCACGACGATGCATGTCCCCCCAGTTATCGATGACGGACATCGGCTGTTGAGTCCTTTTGGTAGACTGTATAGTAGTTTAAATGTATATGAATATAGTATAATCGATTACCAAATTAACATTTATACTGAATAAATCATTAACAAATACTTACTTTCTTCTCTCGATGTTGGGAGTACGACAGCCGACTATGAAAACTTGGCCACTTTTGGTTGCTACGATTAAGTTTATTGATTCCTGTCTTTTTCTATTTATGATTACATTCAACCTTAGTAAAATTAACCTTTATTATATATAATAAAACAACATATATAAGAGATCCAATTACCTGAAACTTGTCAGACATAAATCTATCGCAGCAATGACCCCACTGATATGGATCCCTGAGGTTTTTGGGAGGGTGTGTCCTAACTGCACTCTCATTTTCTAAACCACCAAGATCTTTGAAATAGTCATAGAGGTTACTTTTTCAATCCTTATAACATTTTACAGCCTCCCCATCGACCACATACCTAATTATACCATCGTTGCGGTCATAATCGAGGTTGAACCATTCATGTAATACAATATAAATATGTTAAATGATTTTATTATATTGAAATTTAGATTAAATTAAAAAACAATGAAGTTGAATAATTTATATCAGCAGGCATTGCTGAATCTCTCTCTTATGCTGGATGTCCACGTCTTTCCAGGCACCGTGGAAAGGCTCACAGACATCTCTAACATGGATTCCAACGGCACTATCAAACCAGGTGTCGTAGTTTCTAATTGTCTTCCAAGTACCTCCACGTTCGTCAAACATGGGGGTGATCTTTACTTCCTTTGCCACTCTGGCTGCGATTTCATGACCCTTAGCCTTCCATCGACCTCCACGACGTCATCGAGATGCGGCATCAGGTGCTATAGAATGAAATATATTTAGTGATCATACAATACTGATGTAATTAATTTAACAAATTTATAATTAAGTTCTAACATAATAGACTCACAGTGTGATGGCAACCTATAAGGATCAGGTAGAGGCTACGCTTCCCCTGAAGAGCCAGCACATGTAGCGACTGGGCCAGACATGATTGCCTGTTAAGAAGTCGTCATAAGCGTTATTATCTTATTTACATAAGTCTTATGTTATATTAATAATTATAATTATTAAAATAATAATCGTAGTACATAATTTCTATTCATCAACACTGCTAATGTCTTGATTATCACCCCCCTCATTTATGTCACTATCGTCCTCAGAATCGTTAGTGTCTTCTTCAACATAGTCTTCTTCGTCATCCTCTACCAGTATATTATAGTCATTATCCTCAACAGGAGACTTATCTTTTAAAATTGCATCAACATCAGACATGACAACATCAGATGATATATCAAGTCGATTCCACATCAAAGTGTCAATCTCGTGGAGTTCCATGACTAAGTCAACATTCACAGACTTGGTATCTTGAACTACTGTAATGTTGTCTACTTTCGTATATGGAATATCCCAAATATGTCGATGTCTAAAGTGTTCAACAACTTTCCAGTTCGGACCGTTAAATAAATCATCTACATAAAAAACTTGTTCCGCTTGAGATGCTAGTATAAATGGTTAATTCTCATACCAGGAGTCCTTGATGAAGATGCTCGTTCTATTCTTGTGTTGTTGAACTCTCTTTCTTCCTGGATAAGTGTGGAACCATTTACATTTAAACAGAAGAAAATAGTTGTCGTTTATGTATGATAATTCATAAATCACTTCCGGTACTCCGTAATATGTTTGGTTATCTGGCCCGCGAACACAAATACCACTATTCTGGGTATTTCGATTGATATCTAGACTGTATGTCAGAAACTTGACTCTGTTCACCACACAGCCAGAGTAGCTTTTAACAGAAAAGCTTGAACCACACGAAAGCGAAATCAATTGTGCGGTCGCATCTGGCGTGTTCCGCTCTTGCAGATTGGACATCTGTCAACAGTAAACAATATCAACTGAAGTTCTATATAGCTAGAGTATTCAAAATTATAAATTATGACTATAGCGTAATACCTTACGCCGGAACTATTTTGGAAATTTCCTGAATTGAATTTCGTCTAATGATCCGGTTCGACCAGTATCATTGAGTTCTTTCTTGTACTCAGTGAAATTATAAATTTGAGTTGTTGTTATCATTTCATGTAACTTAATTATGTAATAAAATAGTGAGGTAATAATACTTACTCAATGTAGTATTGGATTTCTGAACAGTTGTGTAATATGTACCACTCGGCCTTACTTCGTAACTGGTTGTCTAATATGATCGGGATCATCTTCCCAATTGGATGATATCGAGTTTGGAAGACAAATATTTTCTTCACATTACCATCTGCATCGGCTACCCAATTTCTCTCAAGTCTGTTAAATCTTGTCTCAATGCCACTTCGATACATTGAATAAAAAGTCAGTGCTTCGTTGACAATATAAGCCTCGGCAATCGAATCCTCTGGTCTCGCTCGATTCCTAACTTCTTTTTTTAATGAACCAAGGAATCGTTCAAAAGGATACATCCACCTCAAATGAACAGGTCCTCCTTGAATGGCTTCTTCTGGCAAGTACATTACTAAATGAACCATTACATCAAAAAAGGCTGGAGGAAAAATTGTTTCTAACTTGCATAAAATAACAACAATATCCTGTTGGGCTCTCTCTAAATCACTCATTCGCAATGTCCTGGAACATATCAACTGAAAGAAGTTGCTCAATTCGATGTTTGCATTGACAATTTCTTTTTTCATAAATGGTTGAATTGCAGTTGGCAACAATCGCTGCAGTATGACATGACAATCGTGTGATTTTATCCCAGTATGTTTATTGTTTCCATCGATCACATTTTTCTGAAGATTTGAAGCAAACACATCAGGAAACCGTACTAACTTTAAGAAATTGCAAAACGTTTTACAATCCGCTGGAGTCAATGTGTACGCTGCATGTGGTTTCATCCAATGATCACCATCTTTATACAAATGCAACTCCTTACGCACCCCCATATCTTGTAAATTGATCCTCGCCTTATCTGTATCTTTACTTTTTTCATCAATAATTAGAATTGTGCCCAACAAACTATCACACATATTCTTCTTAATATGCATGACATCTAAGTTATGACGTAGCGACAATGAGGTACAGTAAGTAAACTCCTAAAAGATACTCTTCTTCGTCCAATTAAGTTATGTCGGATGTTTCTTTCGCTTCTTACCGCCATATTTTTCATGTTTACCTGGCAATCGAGATTCCACCTTTTCTAATTGAGCCAATATTTGCTTAACGGATTTCTGAGGTGGGGGAGGTCGTCGATCAACCTTACTATTGAAATTTTTGTTAGTCCTCATCCTTGACTCATAGGAAGCCATTGTCTATGCCCAACAAAGCAAATTTTACTTGTTATTTACTTCGATGGAGTTGCATCATTGCTAATGGGACACAAGAAGTACCCTTGACCACTCTAACCAGATAAACTACTACACACAGGAAAGTCATTAACTGTCATCAGCAACACAGCCCGCATCCAAAATGACGTATTCGTAGCAGCATCATGAGCAATAACCCCTTCATCCCATAACTCTTTTAACTCATCCACAAGGGGCCTTAAGAACACATCAGTATCCTTCCCATGAACATTGCGACCAGAAATCAATAACGTCAACATCTTTTACGGGTCGTTGGTACATAGCTATGGGGGTAAATTATATGCAGTCACAATAACAGGCCACATACTGTATGAAAGACTCATATTTCCGAATAGGTTGAAACCATCACCAGCTAACCCTAATCGAACATTTCTCGGTTCACGTGCAAATTATGGATGTTTTTCATCAAACTCTTTCCACTCCATACCATCAACTAGATGACGCATTAAGTCTTCATCCCTCGAACACCCCCGCACGTGCCACGTCATTTCCTTAACAGTGTGACAAGAAGCATATATACGCTTCAACCTATCCTCCAAATGAAAAATTGGAGTACTTTCCACGTAACTTTTTTTTCCATTTTTGCTCTTCCAACGACTTGTACTACATACTGGACAAGACTGTAAAACAGCATTTTGCTTCCAAAACAAAGCGCAATCATACTTACACACATGAATTGCCTCGTAGTTCTCCACCCAGTTTACTCAATAACTTCTTCGGCTCGTAATGTGATGTAGGTAACTTGTTCCCTTCAGGGAGTGCATCTCTCAGTAGCTTCAACATTTCATCCATGCACTCATTAGGCAACTTGTACAACACTTTTAGATGCATTAGTTTCACTAAGAAATTCAATGATGAATACTTAGTGCAACCAAGATACAATCCGACTTGGAGCTCAGATAGGAGATCACTAAATTAATCGTAATGAGTATCTTCTATAACTGTTTCTGTCTCACCCATTATCTCATGATCATCACTAATCCCAGCCACATCATTTAGCACTACAAACATCTCATCAACAGGTTCATTGACAACTGTAGCAACACGTACTTCACCATGGTGAATCCATGTGGTGTAACTGTATCAAAACCTCATCGATGTATGTACGCTTTCAATGTTTCTGGTGGCAGCATCTCATGATTTCTACACTTGATACACGAACAACTAATACCCCCGGTTGAATTTGCATAATTCTTTCCAACCTCAATAAAAGCATACAAACCATCCCAGTACTCATCAGACAACTGGTTCCTTAAATGTATCCAACTCTTGTCCATAGGCATCTCCACTACGAAGAATTTATAAAGTTTTATCAAATTTTATGAAAATTAACATTAGTTTATTTAATTATTTAATTATTAATGTAAAACTAATTAAAATTTTAATCTAATTTTTTTAATCATCAGATAACTTTCATACAAATTTCAATCTAATTACCACATATTCCAATTCTATTTCTAATTTACAATTCTAAATCTAAAAACACAAACTAAATTCAAAAGCCAAAATAAAATCACAAACCACAACAAATACCAAAATCAATTTACAAAATAGTAAAATATTAACTCATAAAATTCAAACCCACAAACACCGGGGGTTGGAAAATGGAAAGGCAACAGGGAAGGGAGAGCGCCGGTGGCCGAAAAATGATGAGTACGGCCTGAAAAGTGGGCAATGATGGGGAGATGAAAACTCCACTTTTTTAGACTTTTTTTCTCGACAAATGAAATATTTGAGGAGATAACGATATATTTAAGCTATTTTCAGTGTTTTTGGATGATTTTTGGAGGTTTTGGACGGAGAAAATTAGAGAAAATGTGAGAACTCACAGGAAAAAATGACGGAAGGAGATATGCGATCGCGTTTATTCAAGTGACTTTTTGCGACGACAAATGTCGTCGCAAAAAATATTAAATAGTCGTCGCAGTTAATATAAAAACTATGTCGTTCTTGTTCACCTCATTAATATTTCTGATAATATTCTTGAGGAATATACCCGTGCTCATTTTTTACGACGACTTTGTTAAAATGTCGTCGCAAATATTTTTATGAAAACCGCCAAATTTTCCTCCCTTTTTTGGCAAAAAAATTAAATCCCTAGTCATTTGTGACGACATTATTAAACAAGTCGTTGCAAAAAATAGTTGTTCTTGATAGAATTTTCTCAAACCATTTTTTGTGACGACATGTGTCGTCGCAAAAACAGTCGTTCTTGAAGAATTTTCTGGAACCATTTTTTATGACGACTTTTCAATATGTCATCGCAAAAAATAAAGAAATATCTAGAACCTATTTGCGGGAAACTGCCAAATTTTCTGCTTCTTTTTAGCCACGTCACCGCCAGCTGTAAGCATCAATATTTGCAACAACATGTCGTTACAAATAATGGACAAGCTAGCGCCAAAATTGTTGGGGCCAATGGTATTAACGACGACATGCCGTTGTAAATAATTTGTCAAATTTTAGCGACGATATGTCACCACAAATATTTAAATTTATTGCAACAACATGTTGTCGCAAATAGAGAATGTCAAATGATCCTTGGTGATATGTTAGTCTACTTTAATAGAGAGAGATGAAAAATAAACCTATAAAACTTGTTCGTTCTTTGAGATCCTCTTGGATTTTAATTATGTTTTTCATTAAGCTATACTTTTAGGTAATCTTTGAGGAAATTTTTTGGGATCACCTTGTTAGCACAATTTGTCTCTTTTTTATTTTTAGTTCCTTCTCATGTTTTTACTTATCCTCAAGCAAAAAATGCAAGTTTTGAGTGTGATAACTCTATAAAATAAAGTTATTTTAATTTATATTTACTTTTAAATTGGTTTTTTTCTTGAGATTTTTAGTTGTTTTATGTGATTTTTAGTTTAGTTTCGTATTATTTAATTTTACGTTATTTAATTTTAATTTTATTTAATTTTTCCTTCTAATAATTTAATTAATTCTTATTTGTATAATTTAAATTAGGTGAGAAGGTAATTATTGGGATTTAATTGTGATGAAAAAGGGGCAAAGAAAAGGGTAAAAGGCGATTCAAAATCCAAATTTCAGCCTAGAACCACTCACAGAGGACCAGACGTCCATCTATGCACGATCACGACCGTCCATCAGCACCAGAAGCTGCCTAAACGTGCAAGTGCATGTCACTCTCCCAGCGAGGCACGCCGTAATGCGCGTGTCAGTAGCCTCCTAGTGTGCCGGATCCTAGCGTGCAGCCTTGCTCCAGCCTGTGTTATTCCGCCACGCGTCCAAACACACCGATTGCCCATTCGAGCTGCAACGCATGGCCAAGCAGTGCAGATGCTCTACTTGGTTGATTTGCCTCTCTCTCAGTCTGATGTGAAAAGCCGCAATAAACAGAGAGACCCCCGAGCATGATTCCGCATACAGATACCTAAAAAATCACAAAGCCCCGTTAGAGAGCTAACAGAGAAAACATCTGGGGATTTATTTTTTGAGAATTTGAGGTCATTTTTTTCTGATTATTTTCTTTAGGATTTTTATTTTTAGGTTTAGGATTTTAAAAGGGAGAAAATATTTTGAAAATCAAGAATAGAATATTAGAGTTGGGAGAGTCAAGCTTTGAGATATATGACACATCCATATGAGTTTTTCGTTCAAATTTTTCTTTCTTAATATTTTTATAATTTAGGTGTTGGAACCCCTTGATTTATTTTATTTTTATTTTTATGTTTTAGTTTTATTTTGTTAGGGCTATGAAATTACCAATTATATTTTAACTTAATTTCAGTTCATGATTGTTGTTTGCGCTTAATGTTTTTAATTTTCTTGCTAATATTTGGATTGTTTAGTGGACCTAAATTGAAACCCAAGAAGGAGATATTTAGGAATAACTTCTTGTGAGAGAAACCGTAAAGGTGCGTGTGACATCGAGTGATAGTAATATAACTTGCATGAATAATTAAGTGAACCAGATAGCGTAATAAATTCCTAGGGTGATAGAATTCACATCAAGCGATAGTGAGTTTACATGCTAGAAATACATTTCATAGCATCCCCATAAGGACTATAAAATAATTTAGGGTTACTCGTTCGCACACATGAATTTTAAACGATGTTAATAAGAATAATGAATTAAATTATATTTGTCTTGGTAAAATCGGTTACCCTATTCTTTTATTCATCTGAGATTTCATTTACGTTTTATTTTATTCTTTTCAATTTTATTTTCGATTTTTCAAATTTTTTTAGAGTTATTTCAATAATTAATTTAAGTTAACGCAGTCCTCGTGGGAACGATACTTTCTCATCATTTTATTACTTGTATGTGATATTGTCACTTACAATTTTCACATCATTGGACATGGGCCTGATGTTTGAAAAATGACATTGAGTGCGTAGCGCAATTTTAAAATTTTTAAATTAATGCCAAAGCTAACCAAGAAGGTGTTCATTATGCTATATAACATTATTACTAAAGATCTAATCATTACCTTAATAGATTACAAAAACAATATGTCTGACATATCCAAGCATTCTAAACAGCAACTAGAGGAGCCTCAACAAACTAGTCTTCTCTGGTATTCTCGTTTCCACGATAAGAGTGCGAGTGAGTACACATCTGATCATGGAAACATTTTCTGAGAGCTTTTCACTATAGCAGAAAAAGTTAGATGTGACATTTTCTGAGAGCTTTTTACTGTAGAAACCTAAAATTGAAAACTCGAATTGGTGAAATGAACGAGGCCTAAGTTATTCAATACGGGAAACTTACATAGAGCCTTAGTTTTAGTTCAAGTAACCTAATGTAAAAGTTACTTGATCAAAACAGTCATATAGTCTTCCCATATTAAATAAAACTCAAAATTATAATTTAACCAATTTATCTAGAATTAATTCAACAATTAATTCACTTGACAAATTACTCATGAATTAATCACCGATCTCACATTGACTTTGAGCCTTTTACGAAAATAACATAAGTTACCCATATGTAGGAAATACGCCGTATCCTTACAGAAAATTATATAAGCTAGCAAAGGGACCCGATTGGCATATATAGATCAAGCTCCTATAATTATGATAGTACTTGTTAACCTTCAATCACATGATTATAAACTTCAGGCTACTCTACTAAAAGTCTAGATCTGCACTCTCGATATATATAATATATTTACAAAATTCTGAATAGCTCTTGTTCATGACTCATTATATTAGTGTATCATCCCCATAGGATATCCATAATTGACTTGAGGCCAAGTTCCGTGTTACCTTTCTGATTATATTTATCTTATAATCTATTATCACTCCATCAGAAAATCCACTATTCGTACCAATACAAATATTAAACCATTAGATAACATAAAGTATTCTAATGGTTGAGCGCTCATGGGTATGTTTGAAACTCGTTCTAAAATGATTTTATTTTTTGTATGAAAATGAAAATGAAAACATTTTCAATCTCAGACATAAATCATTTTTGAAAATGCGTTTGGTAGTTTTATTAAGAGATTATTTTCAGTGTAAACAAACCCAATAATATCTATCTTTCTCTCTCTCTGCTCGAGAGAGGAGAAGATGAAAAACAACTAAAAGTCAATTTTCATTTCTCTCTCATTTTACACTAAACCAAAAAATCATTTTCATTCCGTTTTTTGTCTTTATTACGCCAAACGACGTTTTAAAAATATTTTCATTTTTTCTTTCTCGAAAAACGTAAAAAAATGGATCAATTTCAAACATGGCCCATATTTTCCAATCCCCGGATATTGTCATAAGAGGATATCATTTGACTCCTTATAGGAGCTATGGATTTCCTATATATGATAATATATCTACGCACACAAGAGCCATACCCCCATTATACTGGTAAGCGTACCTTTACATAATGTCAATATGTCTCCCTTTAGTACATCAAAAGATACAAATCAAGCATACGGGTTTCTTATTCATCTCAAGATTAAGATTACCACATATAATTTGTCAAAGGTGAATTGTTTTATTCAAACAGAATTATTAATTAAAATAATTCAACTTTAGTCCGATCCAATATAAATTCAAATACTATGAACTATATTAATGTCTCTACCCAAGAAGTCCCACCTCCGACGACCAAGACAAGTCGTCTCCATTAAGAAGTAGACAACATAACAATCTTAACTTAAATAAAATGCAACTTTATTCCCTCGATTGCGGATCATATTCTTTAGACTATCATCTTTAGATTCCTGTCTTCTGCATGTTCTTCTCATTACATGCACAATCTAAAGACTAAGAATGACAATTTCAAACTTTCAGTTTGCTTATCATACATTCAACTAATATAAACGTTAAGAGGACATAATATAGATATATGAAATAAATAAATTCTTATTAATAGTCAAAATGTCTCAAAAACATTGGTACATTTATTCATAAGGGCATAAATGCTAACACTGTCCCACTTGCACTTAAATGAGTAAATGTGACATGCTATGCATCCCCATAGCCTCGACATGTTTCTTAAAACCCTTCGACCAGTAAGGTTTTCGTGAACATGTCAGCTATATTGTCCTCTAATGTGACCTTGCATGTTCCACATTAAGTCCTTCTTTAACAAAGTTCCTCATCACATGATACTTCATGTCTATATGCTTACTCATATTTTGATATCTTAGTTCTTTGGTATTAGCTATTACCACGTTGTTATTGTTGGAAAATTAATGGCATCGAGTGCACAGCGGAATTTAAAAATTTTAATCAACGTCAAAGCCAAACAAGAACATGTTCATGATGCTATATAACATAAATACTAAAGATCTAAAACATACCTTTTGAGATTTCAGGAAACTGCACGTCTGACAAATCTAAGCGTTCCAAACAGCAACCGGAAGAGCCTCAACCAACTGGTCTTCTTTGCTATTCTCGTTTCCACGATCGGTGTGCGGGTGGGCACACGTCGTTTAATCTCCTCTAGGTATTCTTGATCTCCTTCCAATCACAAGAGAGCCAAAGAAAAAATTGTTCTTGAGAATTAAACAATTTTTCCTCTCAAGAATCTTTTATCAATAGCCTCCAAAAAGTCTCTCAAGTGATATGATGAGTAATGTGACTTAATAGGCTATTTATAGTATTTTGGAAGTCATACTTCCGTAACAATTAGGTTTTCCAAAGTTCTAATCGCATCCAGAGTCGATTTTCCCACGTCAGCATGCATTTTATGTTACAACCGGTCGACCGGTAACAGAGACGTTATAACTCCCCGGTCGCCCTGTCTTTACTAACCGGTCGACCTGTGACCGGTCTACCCAACCGGTCGACTTGTCTGCACTGACGAAAGTTATTTTTCCTAGTTTTTCAATACGGGAAACTTGCATAGAGCCTCAGTTTTGATTCAAACAACCCAATAGAGAAATTGCCTGATCAAAACAGTCATCTAATAGTCTTCCCATATTAAACAACTCTTAAAACAATAATTCAACCAATTTATCTAGAATTAATTTATCAATTAATTCACCCATGAATTAACTTTGAACCTCTCGTTACGGAAATAACACAAGTTACCAATGTGTAGGAAATACACCGTATCGTTACAGAAAATTATGTGAGCTAGCAAAGGGACCCGATGGACATATATAAATCAAGCTCCTATAATCACAACGCTACTTGTAAACCAACAAGTCCGTCTCATGATTATAAAACTCTAGCGCTATTCCACTAAAAGCCTAGAGCTGCACTCTTGATTTATATAGCGTATTCACAAAGCTCTGATTAGCTCTAGTCCATGACTTAATATATTAGTATATCATCCCCATAGGATATCCATAATCGACTTGAGGTCAAGTTCCGTTTTACCTTCCCGATTACATTTATCTTATGTTCCATTATCATACCATCAGAAAAATACTATTCGCATCATTACAAACAGTAAACCATTAGATAACACAGAGTAGTCCAATGGCTGAGCGCTCATATTTTCCAATCCACTGATGATGCATAAGAGGATATCATTAACTCTTTATAGGAGCTATGGATTCCACTATCTATGAATAACGAATCTACGCATACACGAGTCATACCCCCAATGTACCGGCAAGCGTACCTTTACATAATGTCAGGATGTCTCCCTTTAGTACATCAAAGGATACAAGTCAAGTATACAGGTTCATCATCCATCTCAGGATTAAGATGACAACATATAATTCGTCAAAAGTGAATTGTTTTATTCAAACAGAATTATTAATTAAAACAATTCAACTTTGGTCCGATCCAATATAGACTTCACAATTAGAAACTATATCAATGTCTCCACCCATGGAGTCCCATCTCCGAAGACCAAGACAAGCTGTCTCCGTTAGGAAGTAGACAACATAACAATCTTAACATGAATAAAGCGTCCAACTTTATTCCCTTGATTGTGGATCAGAAGATTTAGACTATCATCTTTAGATTCTTGTCTTCCGCATGTTCTTCACATTACATGCATGACCTAAAGATTTAGAATGACAGTCTCAGATTTTCAGTTTGCTTATCATACATTCAACTATTATGAACATAAAGAGGACAATACATAGATATATGAAATAAACAAATCTTTATTAATAGTCAAAATGTCTCAAAGAATATTGTTACATTTATTTCTAAGGGCATAAACGCTAACAGTTATCACAGTACAGTCTCAATAACTTATCCACACCAAAAACTACCTAAAGATCCATCAGAAGCATGTGGGACTCCATGTTAAGATTGTTATGTTTTCTACTTCCTAACGGAGACGATTTATCTTGGTCATCGGAGGTAGGACTCTTTGGGTAGAGATATTGATATAGTTCATAGTGGTTGAATCTAGATTGGATCGGACTAAAATTGAATTGTTTTAATTAATAATTCTGTTTGAATAAAACAATTCATTTTTGACAAATTATATATGGTCATCTTAATCCTGAGATGAATAATGAACCCATATGTTTGACTTGTATCGTTTGATGTACCAAACAAAGACATCTTGACATTATTTAAAAGTACGATTACCGGTATGTTGGGGGTATGACTCTTGTGTGTGTAGATTTATTAATTATAAATAGGGAATCTATAACTTCTATAAAGAGTCAATAATATCCTCTTATGACATTATCTATTGATTATAAAATATGAACGCTTAATCATTAGTCTACTTTATATTATCTAATGGTTTACTATTTATATTTGTATGAATAGTTGATATTCCGATAGAGTGATAATGAAACGTAAGATAAATATAATCGGAAAAGTACAATAGAATTTTGTCTCAAATCAATTATGGATATCCCGGTGTCTTCCAAAGACACTTTTGTAACACCCCAATTTCTACTTAACGGTAAATAAGGGAGTTAACGTTAGAATTGACAGTAATGATATCATGACAGTTATTACTAACGTGTTATTTAGTGATTTTACAGTTGACACTTACGAAAGACTTGATGCGTTATGAAAGGTTCGTGCGAATAATGTGATGAAAAAATAATATCAGTGTAGGTTTATAGGTTATGTGATTTATCTTTTAATATATATATATATATATATATATATGAGTTATATGATATAAAAGGGAGGCCACTACATCTAAATATGTATATTATTATATTATATAATGTTGCGTGTTTATATATATGTATATATTTATTTATATGTAATATACTTTTTATTTAACGTATTGTCATATATGATATTTAATATATTTTGTGCCGTTTTAAAGGAAGAATTGAAAGATAACGACCCGTTCAGTTCGCTGATTCGAGTTTTTAATTTGAGTTGAGATGTGACTTTATGTGAGAGCTTTTTACTGTGACAAAAAAGTTTGATGTGACTGATTCTGAGAGCTTTTTACTGTAGTAAAACTTGAATTCTAAACTCAAATCGGTGAAATAAATGGGCCCGTAATTACCGTGATACTAAAAGAAGAAGAAGAAAAAAAAAAGTAACAGACCACTCTATCTCCTAGACTTAGGTTTCCCCTGGATATACATATTATCAAAGCACTCAGCCATCAGTGAAAGAAATTAAAAAAAAAAAAATTCTCCACGTTTCTCCCACACGGCCATTAGTGAATTGGGTCTTTACATTCCTTTTTTTTTTCTTCGTTTGGCATAGAATGACCTTGTATACTCACAAACCCTTGTATACTCACAAACCCTAAATCTCTAAAACACTATTTGATTCGCTGGTTCAAATTTCGTTGATTAGAATGACCTTGTATACTTATAAACCTTAAATTTCTAAAATCCCGTTTAGTTTTCTGGATCGAATTTCATTGATTTGAACTTTTTTGTTTGAACAAAAAAATTTGAACTGTATGGTTTAAATTGTAATTCGAATTTACTTTTGAATGTGCAGTTAAAATTTTAATCTAAACGTGAAATAATATTTAAATTAGTGTTTAGTAGGTTTAAAAAATAAATAGAGTGGGCACTTTTTTATTATTTAAAAACAGTTTGAACAGTTAAATTTAAGGTGAGAACTAAATTTTAAGTTAAACAATTTAATTTAATTCAAATGAAAAATATGATTCAGACCGCGTGCTTATCAAACACGAATTAAAACTATGTTCATTGTTCGAATTGAAAATAACCCAATTCATGCTCACAAGTGGGGCCCTATAGAAAATATTTGACTTTTATGCGCTTGTATATTAGAAACCCTTGGGGGGTCACACAAAAAAAAAAAAAACCTTGGGGGTTTTCCTGTAATATTAATTTCCACCATCTAGCTATAAATATATATATATATATATATATATTTCCATCTTTTTATTAGGTTCCCTTAAGTTTCAACAGAAGTCTGTTGCTGCGATTTGTGCTGTTTGTGTGCTGAAGGAGGGTCATGGACATTGCTCTCTTCTCTCCCTCTTCGCTTTTCTCTGAGGACGACGACATCCCTTCCACTGGTACTCTGAGCCTCTCTCTCTCTCTCTTCGGTTTCTGGGTAAATGACTTATTTATATGAAGATTGGGTCATTTTTGCAGGTGAAGAAAAGGTGGAGACCCAGCAAAGCTATGTACAGAGGAAACACGTCTTTCCTGGGATGGTATTTACTTGATTAGTATTATTAGTTCCCGTTAAAGTTTTTTTTTTAATTCTCCATTTTTTTTCTCTTTTTTTTTTGTGATAATAATTAACCTGAATGATTTTAACGCTTACTTAGATTTCAATGCTTTATTGTGGATGATTAATGGTAAAATGTTTGGAAATGTAAAAAAAAAAAAAAGGAAAATTATGTTTCTTTTAGCCTTTAACAAGTAGTATAATGAGTATAAGATGGAAAAGTGGAAGGAAGGAAGTAGGTAGAGGGATTAGTGGATGAAAAATGATAGAGTTAGTTGTTTGGTAAGAAGGAAGAGAGGAGAAAAAGGAAAATAAGATTGAAAAAAATTATGGTGGGGTTATTATTTTTTATCTCTCTAACATTGGAAGGAAAACTCAAATCCACTCATTGATGGTTAAATTTACTTTTGTGTTTCTATTTTAAAATCTAAATTAATATTAAACAATTAATAAAATGGTCATTTAGACTATTACATGTTTTTTTTCCTCTCATTATAACAAACACTATAAAGGAAAATCAACTTCATTCTTTTCCTTCACATTTTCATTCTTTTATGTGTCTTTTTCCGTTCTCTTTTCTTTTCCTCCTACCAAACGGAGTGTAAGTATGGTGTTTGTTGTTAAGTTATAGAGAGTTTCTCTTTTAGGACCAGAAAAAATAACTGTCGATAGTTTTCTATTTTATAGCCATTAGAGGGTATTAGAACCTGTCTATTCTACATAATGCTAGCGGCACTTACTCGATCACTCTGTTTATCACTCTCTGCATGCACTATTTGACACGTGGACTCTACTAACATGATATATTATTATTTAAACAGAAAATAAGATAGTAGAGTACACATGTTAAATAATTAATACAGAGAGTGACATAGAGAGTGTCGCTAGCATTTCTCCAGATCTTAATCTGATGTGATTTTAACAAGATTCAACAGTCAGAAACTGATACTACCGATAGGCCTCCACCGGATAAAGTCCCTCAGTTATAATCTTCATTTTCGTTATTGTAACTTTTTTCGGTGGCCGGAAGTAGACGTAGCTTTTGGGCGACTAATATAAATTTTGCATGTTTCTTGTTTGTTTCCTTTTCTTCTGCAATTTCTGCTGCTCTCGGTAGTATAGAATCGGTACAATTCCAAACATTTATGCTGGCAAGAGTAAACAAATTGTTGAGAATATTTGGTATAAGATTTGGTGGTTCTTGTTGAGAAAGGACTCTCACATTAATGTTTTTGGGAATTAAATTGCTTGTATCCATTTACTAAAATCTTATGCATATTAAAATATAGGGGAAAGCTCTCTTGCAGGGAGCAGTAACTAAGAAGAATCTTTAAAGTAAGAACTTGTTTCCTTCCTTCACTAGACATCTTAATCAAGAACTTGTTTCCTTCCTTCACTAGACATCTTAATCATCTTCAACTGCATTATTTTCCCTTGAGGTGAACGTAGCCTTAGGTATTTTTACATTTAGTCTTTCTTTCTAGTCATGTTACTAAAGCTTGTTAACTAGGTTTGGTACTCAAGCTTTTATGTGTTTACACTAATAAACGACCATTGGCCTTGTTTGCAGGAGTTGATCATCCGAGAATTTTCGTTTCATCGACTGAATGCTAATTTACTCTGGCCTGGCACGTTTGCATTTGCAGAATGGTTAGTTGAACATCAGTCCTGGATACAAGGGCGGCGTTGCATTGAACTCGGCAGGTATATCCCAGGAGAGTGCTCATCCACTATTGACAAAATATAGGCAGCCTTTGGCAATTACAGTTTTTATAACTAGTGTTTGGAATCCTAACTAAATAGTTCCTATACTTCTTTAAAATTGGTTTCTTTTATTCTTCTAGTAATTTGTGTTCAACCCTTTTGTGTTGTTTGTTCAATACTCTGTGTTTACTGTCTAGAATATTTTGGCACTGAGCATTTTACCAAATAGTTATGGATATTCCTAAGGGGTCAACTTCCTTGAATAATTATGTTTCTTTTTCATGCATGACTTTTTCCTGAAGGACAATTCTTTTTATTTTTTTTAATGCATAAAATCTTTGTTGCTGTGACAGTGTGGCTTGAGTTATAGATATTTGTATGCCTTTCACAATTATGGACCAAATGTTTTACACCCATGAACCTAGCCAATAGTTTTATTTGAATCTAATTGAAATTCTTTAACAAGATTATCATTTCCTCAGTACATAAGTTGGCATTGATGATTTTCTAGTTTGATGCAGATGTTGATGTTTGTTTTAATTTGCAGCGGCACTGGTGCTTTGGCAATTTTTCTTCGAAAAGCATTTTGTCTTGACATCACAACTTCGGACTACGCTGATCAGGAAATTGAAGATAACATTGCTCATAACTGTAGGGAAAATGGAATAACACAAGTTCTTCCTCATGTAAAACGTGAGTCTCTCTTTTCTTTTCCTAGCTTTGTCATCTGACTTGCACTTACTACCTATCATGGAAAATATTCACGAAATCACCTTTATTGGCCATTGTTGCGTGATACGGTTGTGAGAAAAATCTGTATAATGTAGGTGATATGTGTAATCCTTGATTTTTAGGAATTAGTTGAGCTATATATTCTAATTGGGTAATTTCCTTATTTGTAGGATGGTTAATTCATGACTTGGCTCTTTAGCCTTGTACTATAAATATGTGTATACTAGATTATATGAATTAATAAAGTTTTTTCCCATTTACCATTCATGACATGGTGTCAGAGCCTTGATAGAACCTTGACAGATATACTAATAGAAAGTAGAACAGAATTTGATAGACAAGAAGGAGGAAGAATCTGTATAGACAATTGCTGAAAGTTACAACGAATTGCGGAACTTCGAGGGTCCGTGGCCTCCCCTACTTGGAAATGTTTCCAAGATTTTCCCTTGTACAATTACGAAAACCTTTCCTACCTCTAACCGTGTCCTCCTCCTTTTATTCTCATCCCTAAACTTTCTTAACAAGCTAACTAGGCTAACTAACAATCTTTCATAACAAGCTTCATAACAAACTAACCAACAATCTTATTCAACAAGCTAACTAACATTCTTGCTTAACAAACTTCTAACTCCTCTTAAGTCTTCTTACTCTTCCTAATGTAAATTTGCCTGAGTAAGGGCTTGTCAAGCCCTAGGCTCTTTTTTGGGTTATTCATTTTCTCAGCCTTATTGCTGATTTGCAGGTCAAGCGTTCCTTTTCTCAGTTTTTGTTGCTGCCTGCTTGAGTCCTTGCCTTATCACCTTATTCTTGCTAATCCTGGTTTCGTGATATCAATCCTTTGTTTCCTCCTGTTAAAGTATAAAATTATTGTTGGCCCACCTCCTAATAGCTTAAGCTTTTGGGATGGATTGGTAAACTAATATGATATCAGAACGGGAGGTCCTGAGTTCAAACCCCCGTAATTGCACACTTTATCCCTATTTAAATTGTCATCATGTGTTGGGTCTTTAATATATTTCGGACTTAAATATTCACTTGGTAAACTAACACGTCCCATAATCACCCTTAAGATCGTGACTCTTTTTACCCAAGAATCATGTCCGATTTGTCTGCAACCAGCAACGCAGCAGAAGTTTTTGCAACTTCTCTGGCCGTGAGCAACAACAACTCTTCAACAGGGGATTTGCAGAACATTCATGCAACGTATAAATTGAACGGAAAAATTTAATTGGATGTTGGAAATATGTTATAAAAGATGTACATTAGCTGTAAGATTGTATCCCTATAATTGGGATAGCCGTTTTGAAAATCCTCTATGTCAAGGGATCTTATATAGGAATTGATATAGGACCTAATCTAATTTGTTACCTTTTATAGTCTAGAACGTCTCTGCATATATTGAGATTGTATTGTACCAATTTTAATCAATGAAATTCATTCTCTGATTTCCCATATGGTATTAGAGATTTAGGGCCTTTTCTTTTTTTCTTGGTGTCTTTCGTTCTTGTGGCCTTCATTGCCGACGTTGGAACTATTTTGACCTTCATGTCAGAATTCTTTTCTTCTTGCACCACAGATTGCTTTTTACAGCCTTTTATTACCCGAATTACAGATGTAAATCCATCTCTTTCTAGTTATTATTCCCTCTTAAGAACCATGTCATCCTCTGAAATCACTGCTTCCAATGTCCCTGTCCAATCCAAAGAGGTTAACTCCAATCAAACAACAGGTGACTTGCAGAGTGTCCGGGCGAATTACAAGGGAAAATTATTTGAAGTGGTCCCTAGTTGTTTGGACCTACTTGAAGGGCAAGGGCAAGCTCGGCCATCTTCTAGGAACAGGACCAAAGCGAGAAGATGAAGCGGATTCTATGATCATGGCATGGCTATGCGATTCAATGAATCTTGAAATTAGTGATATCTGCATGTTTTTGACCTCTGCAAAGGCAATTTGGGATGCAATGCGACGGACCCACTCAAAAGCTTGTGATGCAGCCCAAGTATACGAAATCAAAGTAAAAATGGGTGCAACCAAACAAGGGAGCAAATCTGTGAGGGAGCAAATCTGTGACTGAGTATGCGAATTTACTGCAAAATTTGTGACAGGAACTTGACCATTATCGGGTCATTGAGATGAAATGTCCAAAAGATGCCGCAACCTTGAAAAGCTTCATTGAGAAGGACCGAGTATATGATCATCTCGCTGGACTCAATCCTAAATTTGCTCAGTTAAGGGTTCAAATTCTCGGCAAGGAGGAAACACCATCACTGGAGGAAACTATTTCTCTAATTTGAGCAGAAGAAAGCCAAAGAGGTGTAATGCTTGAACCGCAAAATGTGGAAGGCTCGGTTATGTTGTCCAATGGAGGGAACAATCGAGGTTCAAAACATGAGCATCAACCAGCCACTGAAATTGGAAGAGCATAGTTGTCCAAAGTAACAAGTACTAACAATCGAGACAACTTTCAAGATCGAGAAAATGCTCGTGACAAGCTGTGGTGCACATACTGCAAAAAAACCAAGGCATACCAAGGAAAAATGTTGGAAATTGCATGGAAAACCAACTACATCGAGTAAAGAATGAGGGTTCAATCAAATTTTATCTCCATATTTTCAACATAAGGGGATTATTCATGAGTCTTATGTCAACACTCCAACAAAATGGAGTAGTAGAATGGAAAAATGGTCACTTGCCACAACCCGAGCATTCTTGTTCTAGGAAATGTGCGTAAGAGTTATGGGGGAAAGCCATTCTTATAGCCACACACCTCATAAACAGGTTATACCTTCCAGAGTGCTAAATTTCAAAAGTCCTGTGGACATACTCTCACAATTTTACCCAGATTTTAGCACGTCAAATAATCTTGTTCCCAAAATATTTGGTTGTGTTGCATTTTTCCATATTCATAGTCACAATAGAGGGAAGTTGGACCCAAGAGCTATAAAATGTGTCTTTTTCGGATATTCCTCAACCCAAAAAGGATATAAGTGCTTCCATCCTCCCACCACAAAATTTTATGTCTCTGTAGATGTTACTTTTGATGAAAATGTGTCCTACTTTTCTAAACCTTATCTTTAGGGGGAGACTACATTTGAGGAAGCTAAGGGGGTTTACTTTGAAGTATAAAGCAGATGGCACACTCGAGAGATATAAAGTGAGGTTGGTGGCTAAGGGGTATATTGTTAAGCCCAAGCCCCCACAGACTTATGTTAGGCGTAGGGCTAGGGGGGCAGATTAGTATTTTGGTATTTTATGGATTTAGGGCTTTAGTATAAACAGGGCATTAGCAAGTTAATTATGTTTATGCTGAGTTTTGTCAAGTTATTAGGAATAATTAGGAGTTTTGGAGAGATTGGCCTACCTGTCGAATTGTAGGTCAGGATTTGTCTTTCAGTTGATTTGATTAATAATAATAAGCCATAATTCAGTCTTGATTCCCAATTGATTCTTCTCTGAAACCCTATCAAATTGGTATCAGAGCTAAATCCTGGGACAATGGTAGCGAAGGTGGACGCGCTTGAAGAGAAATTAGAAACGGAGGTTGGATCGCTCAAGACCACAATTGACGAGCGATTTAACACCGTCCAACAACAGTTTTCGTCCATTGAGGCCATGTTGCTGAAATTAACGAAGCTCCACCTTAACCCACCACCGACAGCATCGACGAGCCATGGCGGCGCAACGGGAGAGGGGTCCGGCGGTATGGAACCCGTGGTCGGCAACGGCGCAAGGGGAGGGGGGCCGGAAACCGCTAGTTTTGCGCGACTTGGGGGGACTTTCCTCGGCGTTGGGTGTGGCGAGGGAGGCTTGGTCGCGGCTTGGGGCGGCAGATCAAGAGGGTTTCGCTGTTGGAGGAGGCGGCCTAGGGCTATGGGCGTCAGGGTCCGGCGTTTCGGCGCGCCAGGGCCGGGGGTGGCTGGGCACGGCGTCTCAGCGCTGTTTTAGGATGATTTCGGGCTTGGGCCGGGCGGATCCGAGCCTGGGCAGGGCAGATTCGGGCCTTGGCAGGGCGGATTTGGGGGCGTACGGCCGGGATGAGGGTTTTCCGGCGAGAGGGGAAGCGGGTATGACGGCATTGCGGTTGGGCAAGGGTTATCAGCTCAATTTGGGGCTGGGCAAGGAGGATTTTGGGCACGGTCTTCCGGATTTATGGAGATTGGAGGAGAATCGGGAGGTTGGAGGCCTCGAATGGCGCAAAATTGGGCAGGGCAAACCCAATTTGGGGCGGATTCTAGGGTAAGGAAGCTGAAAATGCCCATTTTCGAAGGCGATGATGCATATGGATGGGTGTATAGGGTAGAGCGCTCTTCACCATCAATCGACTCTCAGAGAGGGAAAAACTGATGGCGGTGGCTTTATGTTTGGAGGGAAAGGCCCTTGCGTGGTTTCAATGGCGAGAACAACGACAACCATTGAGGTCGTGGGGTGAATTCAAGGACCGGCTGTTGGAGAGGTTTCGAGCCACTCAAGAGGGAGATCTACACGAACAGTTTTTTGCCCTGACCTAGGATAGGACGGTCATGGAGTATAGGGAGAAATTTGAGTTGCTATCGAGTCATTTAGGGGGAATCTTAGAAGCGGAAGTTTGTCTACGGAAGTTTGTCTTGGTTTTCTTTGATGGCATCTTAGTCTACAACAGTTCTTTGGAGAATCATGTGAGCCATTTGGAGATAGTGTTGGCTGAGTTACAGAAACATCAATTGTTTGCCAATCAAAAGAAGTGTTTGTTTGCTCAGGCGAGGGTGGAGTATTTGGGGCATGTGGTGTCAGCTGAGGGGTTTCAGCAGACCAGTATAAGGTGGTGGCGATGCTGGAATCACCATTACCTAAGACGCTGAAGGAGTTGAGGGGATTTTTGGGGCTCACTGGGTACTATCGGAAGTTTGTGAAGGGCTATAGCACCATAGCGTGGCCCTTGACGGAGCAGTTGAAGAAGGACAACTTCCAATGGGGGGAAGCTGCGACTCAGGCTTTTGAGAAGCTAAAATGAGCCATGACCAGTGTGCCGGTGTTGGCTTTACCGGACTTTAGCCAACTTTTTATTGTGGAGACGGATGCTTTGGGGTACGGGCTAGGGGCAGTCCTCATGCAGAACCAACGACTAATCACTTATTTCAGCTAGGTGTTAACCGCACGGGCACGACTCAAGTTAGTTTATGAGCGCAAACTCATGGTGATTGTGTCAGCCGTACAGAAGTGGAGGCCATACTTATTGGGGCGATGCTTCATTATCCGAATGGATCAGCGGAGTCTCAAGTTTCTATTGGAGCAACGACTGGTGATTGAGGAACACCAGCATTGGCTGTCTAAGTTGTTGGGGTATGACTTTGAGATACAATATCGCCCGGGGTTGGAGAATAAGGCAACGGATGCCTTGTCGAGACGGGTGGAGCCGCAGTTGGTAGCGTTATTGGTGCCGTTGGTGATGGATTGGGAGGCGCTGCTGCGAGATATTGAGGCGGACGAGGGGTTGGAGAAGATCCGGACTGCGTTAGCGCGAGGGGAGACGGGATATCCGGGCTATATTGTTTGGAGGGGCAGCGATTGTTATACCAGGGGCGTCTTGTTTTGCTGAGAACATCGCCCCATATACCGAGGTTATTGCAGGAGTTTCATGAGAGTGCGGTTGGGGGTCACTCTGGGGTTCTTAAGACTTACCGGCGCTTGGCAGTTGAGTTGTATTGCGTGGGAATGAAGAAGGATGTAGAGGACATGGTAGCCAGGTGCGATGTGTGTCAGCGTCAAATACCAGGCAATGGTGCTAGGAGGGTTACTGCAACCTTTATTGCTATTAGATAAGGTTTGAGAGGAGGTGACGATGGATTTCATTGAGGGGTTGCCTCAGTCGTATGGGTTTACGGTGATTTTGGTGGTGGTTGATCGTTTGAGTAAGGATTCTCACTTCATACCCTTGCGACACTCTTATACCGCGGTGACAGTAGTGGCGGCCTATATGCAAGAGGTGGTGCGTTTACACGGGATTCTAGGGTCGATAGTGACGGACCGAGATAAGGTCTTGTTGAGCCATTTTTGGAGAGTTGTTTAAGATGCATGGGACGGTGTTGAAAAGGAACACGACTTATCATCCGCAGACTGACAGGCAGACTGAGGTAGTCAATCGCAGTGTGGAGACTTATCTGCGGTGTTTTGTGTCAGATACACACAAGCAGTGGGCAAAGTGGTTGGTGTGGGCTGAGTATTGGTATAATACCTCTTACCATACTACTTCACAGACCACTCCTTTTAAGATCTTATATGGACGGGACCCGCCGCATTTGATGCATTATGGGCATAGCACGACACCTGTGTCGCAGGTGGATCAGTACTTGGAAGAAAGGGATAGAATGTTGGAAGAGTTGAAGAGGCATTTGTCTAAGGCTCAGCAGATTATGAAGAAGTAGGCTGCTGGTCATAGGAGGGATGTACAGTTTGCGGTGGGGGACTGGGTATACTTGAAGCTTCGACCATATCGGCATAAGACAAGCTCTCTCCTCGGTATTTTGGGCCTTATGAGATTATAGAGAGGATTGGCGAGGTGCCTTATCGTTTGAGGTTGCCACCCTCTTTGGCAATTCATCATGTGTTTCATGTGTCTCGATTGAGACAGGCTATTGGAGACCATACACCCTCTCCTTTACTACCGCCTACGTTGACTGAAGATATGGAGGTTGTGTTGGAACCAGTTGCTTTAGAAGGCGTACGTCAAGGGCTGTCAAGACAATCGGGCGATAGAGGTGCTGATTAGATGGAAGGATTTGTCAGACTATGAAGCGATGTGTGAACCGTTTGACTTGATTCAGGAGCAGTTTCCTTTGTTCCACCTTGAGGACAGAGTGTCTCATTAGGAGGGAAGTAATGTTAAGCCCAAGCTCCTACAGACTTATGTTAGGTGTAGGGTTAGGAGGGCAGATTAGTCTTTTGGTATTTTATTGATTTAGGGCTTTAGTATAAAGAAGGCATTAGCAAGTTAATTATGTTTATGCTGAGTTTTGTTAAGTTATTAGGAATAATTAGATGTTTTGGAGAGATTGACCTACCTCTCGAATTGTAGGTTAGGATTTGTCTTTCAGTTGATTTTATTAATAATAATAAGCTATAATTCAGCTTTAATCCCAATTGATTCTTCTCCAAAACCTATCATATACACAGACTTATGGAGTAGATTATCAAAAAAATTTTGCTCCGGTTGCTAAAATGAATACAGTCAGAGTTTTGTTGTCCTTGGCAGCAAACTTCAGTTGGCCCTTGCAGCAATTTGACGTGAAAAATGCGTTCTTGCATGGAGATCTCAAGGAAGAGATATACATGGAGATTCCACCAGGGTTTAGAGGAGGAAATTTGGCGACCAAAAAGTTTGTAGATTGAGGAAAGCTCTGTATGGACTAAAACAATCCTCGAGAGCCTAGTTTGGTAGATTTTCCAAAGTGATGCTAGAAATGGGTGTTGGCAAATCAGATCAAATTAATTTGATCGGATTCTGCTGGATTAAATCAATCTAGAAGATTTTGAATTAATTTGAAATATTCTAATCTTATTGATTATCCAGTTGTTTAGGATTAGGATTTAGGATTAGGATTTAGTCAATAAAATCTGATTTGAATGTTACAGTAAATCAGCCACATTTAAGGGAGATTTTCTTTATTCTGTTATTTTTCTTTGCTACCTATTTAAGTGTATTTCCGCCACATTAATAAAATATTGCAGATTATTCCTTTCAAATCTGCTTTCATGGCATTAGAGCCACTCTCTGAACCCTAATCTCTCTGCCAACCGTAATGCCAAAATACGGAATGGCCGGCAGAAAAGAAACCTCATCGTCTGAGGTTACCTCTGCTTCATCACGGACTGTCAATCCGACTCCAACAACTGGATTTGAAGTTCCCTTTCAGCAAGTCACGAGTCATAAATTCAATGGACGAAATTTTGTCCAATGGTCATATTTTGTGTTGATGTTCATAGAAGGGAAAGGAAACGAAGACTACCTCACCGGAGATGCTGCACAACCGAATGAGAAGGATCCCAAATTTAAAACTTGGAAAACAGAAAATAGTATGGTTAGGTCATGGCTGATCAATTCCATGAATAACGAGATGGGAGAAAATTTCATGTATTATAAAACAACAAAGGAGATGTGGGATGCCGTGAAGCGGATTATTCCAACAAGGAGAACACTTCAAAAATCTTCAGACTCAAAGGTATTCTGAATGATCTACGTCAAGGAGAACTTAGCGTAACAGAATACTTCAACACTCTATCACAGTACTGGCAGTAATTGGATATTTTTTACGAAACAACATGGCACTGTGCTGAGGATCACAAGCAGTATAAGGAGATTCAAGAAAGAGACCGAGTTTACAAGTTTTTGCTTGGTCTTAATAAAAATCTAGATGATGTTCGTGGAAGGATCTTGAGTACAAAGCCTTTACCAGATGTTCGTGTAGTTTTTTCAGATGTAAAGCAGGAGGAGAACTGAAAGAGACTGATGTTAGGAAATCCTAATAATGATGCTGCAATCTCAAATTCCAATGATGCTGGAATTTCAACCACGATGCTTCTGCCTTAGCCACCCGAGGACCATAGTCCAACAGTGAGAACCAACAGAGAAGGAACCGGCCTTGGTGTGATCATTGCAAGCGAACTGGACACACCAGAGATACTTGCTGGAAAATCCACGGAAAACCAGCAAACTGGACTCCTCGAAAGCAGAACGAAGGAAGAGGCTTCCAAGTCTCTCAAGATAAACAAGGAATGGATGCTCCCACACAACAGCAGCATGCAGACTCTTCGATTGCACTGAATAAGGAGCAGCTAGAGCAACTTTACCGTCTTCTCACTCCAGCACCAGCACCATCTAAGCCAATTTCCAATGTAGGATTGTGCACCATGACCCACAATGGTAACCATTCAGCCTTGCTCTCTTCACTTCATACTCAGGAACCGTGGATCATTGATTCCGATGCTTCTAACCACATGACAGGTTGTTCTAAACATTTTTCCTCCTATACTCAGTGTTCTAGTATTGCTAAAATTAAGATTGCAGATGGATCCCCAGCTACTATTGCTGGAATAGGCTCAATACAAGTCTCAAAAACTCTTATTCTCCATTCTGTCCTACATTGTCCAGCCTTGAAATGCAATCTGTTGTCCATTAGTAAACTCACACGTGACAATAACTGTGTAGCTAATTTTCTTCCTTCCATATGTTAATTTCAGGACCTATCATCGGGGAAGACGATTGGCAGTGCTAGAGCCTATGAGGGGCTTCATTTCCTTGACAATTTAGAATCTAAGAGTCGGCAAGCACTTGTGTCAGGAGTGTCACCTGTTTCGGTTTCTACTGATAGAAATATAATGTTGTGGCATCATAGACTAGGCCACCCTAGTTTTTCATATTGAAGTTTTTGTTACCAACTCTATTTAGAAATAACGATTCTATTTTCTTTGCGTGTGATATTTGTCAACTTGCTAAACATACTCGTGTTCCTTTCTCACCAAAACCATATACGCTTTTTATGCCTTTCTCCTTAACTCACAATGATATATGGGGTCCATCTAGGGTAATGGCGTTGAATGGAAAATGATGGTTTATCACGTTTATTGATGACCATACACGAGTAACTTGGGTATAGTTGCTTAAGGAAAAATCTGAAACTTGCCAAATCTTTCAAACCTTCCATAAAATGGTTCAAACCCAATTTCGGAAAAAACTTTCAGTTTTAAGAACTGATAACGATGGTGAATATTTTCAGTCCACTTTGAGTAATTATCTTGTCCATCATGGAATCGTTCACCAAAGTTCGTGTACTAATACACCACAGCAAAATGGAGTCTCAAAAAGAAAGAATCGACATCTACTGGAGGTTGCCCGTACCCTTATGTTCACCATGAATGTACCCAAATATATGTGGGGTGATGCCATTTTAACCGCTGCCTTTCTCATCAATAGGTTACCCAGTCATCCCCTCAAATTTAAATCCCCATTATCTGTCCTCACAACTCAAGCTCCACACCTGAATATCCTCACCAATAACCTTCCTCTCAAAACCTTTTGATGCATTGCATTCGTCCATGTCCATTCCCAACACTGCTCCAAACGCGACCCTCAAGCCATAAAAACTATATTCCTTGGCTATTCTCCAACAAAAAAGGGATATCGATGTTTTTGCCCCCAAAAAAAAAAAAAAAAAAAAAAACCTTTGATACCCGAGATGTTACCTTCTTTGAAGAGATACCATATTATTCCCACACTTCGCTTCAAAGGGAGAGTAATGATAAAGAAGCTTATGTGTGAGAATGGGACACCACAGTTGAAGGGACTTCGGCCCCACAGTCAGCCACCATTGTCAAGATTCCAGCTCCAGCCCACACTGAAATAGAGCCTGAAGCTCCACAGCCATCTTCACAGCCACTACAGCCATCTTCCCAACCATTGCAGCCATCTTCCCAGCCACCTTCACAGCCAACCCTGCAGCCATCTTCATTGCCAACTCCACAACCACCTCCTTCAGTTTCAAATCAGCAAGAACTGCAAGTCTACTCTCGGAGGAAAAATTTTCAAGGAAATAAACAACTCACAGGCACTACGGGCTGCCCTGAATCCGAACCTATGGTGGGTTCTAGTCCTTCATCCTCAGGTAATCCCGAAACTCTTCATGGCTAGATGATCCCATTGCTCTAAGAAAAGGTGTTAGGTCATGTACAAAACACCCATCTCTAAATTTGTGTCATATGATACCCTGTCAACCTCGTTTCGAGCCTTCACAACAAATCTTTCTAGACTTGATATTCCCAGGACTATTGAGGAAGCTCCAGCTGTCCCAGAATGGAAGTCGGCTGTGCTAGAAGAAATGCGTGCACTTGAAAAAAATGAGACTTGGAGCCTTGTGGAACTACCACAAAACAAGAAAGTAGTGGGATGCAAGTGGGTGTTCATGATTAAAGTAAAACCAGATGGTTCAGTGGAGTGGTACAAAGCCCGAGTGGTGGCAAATGGCTTCACACAAACCTACGGGATAGACTACGCAGAAACGTTTGCTCCAGTTGCAAAGCTAAACACTGTTCGAGTTCTCTTGTCCCTAGCAGCAAATATGAATTGGCCTCTGTACCAACTTGATGTGAAGAATGCCTTCCTGAATGGAGAGTTAGAAGAAGAGATATATATGAGTCTTCCACCTGGTTTCTATGATGACAAACGGGACAATACGGTGTGCAAGTTGAAGAAGTCACTATACGGCCTAAAGCAGTCACCCGGGACTTGGTTTGAAAGATTTTCCAAAGTAATCAAAGGTCATGGATACTAACAAGGACAAACAGATCATACTCTCTTCGTCAAACACTCAACAAACAACAAGGTTACAGTTTTGATCGTGTATGTGGATGGCATAATATTGACTGGAGATGACTTTCAAGAGATGGAAGAAATTAAGAAGATTATGGCAAAGGAATTTGAGATCAAGGACCTGGGATTCATGAAATATTTCCTAGGAATGGAGGTTGCAAGGAGTAAAAAGGGAATCTCCATATCACAAAGGAAGTATACGATGGATTTATTGAAAGAGACAGGAATGCTCGGTTGTAAGCCCATAGACTCTCCGATTGAACCAAAAGGCAGGAAGGACTTGATTGATGGAAATACGGTAGATACAGGTAGATATCAAAGGCTTGTGGGAAGACTGATCTACCTCTCACATACTCGACCGGACATAGCATTTGCAGTTAGTGTGGTTAGCCAACACATGCACTCACTGTGCCAAAGAAATCTTGATATAGTTTATCTTATATTAAGATATCTCAAGAATCTAGGGAGATGACTGTTCTTTAAAAAAAAAACGAAGATAGAAAAGTAAAAATCTACACGGATGCAGATTGGGCAGGTTCCGAAAAAGATAGGAGGTCAACATCTGGATATTGCACTCAGTTTTGGGGAAATCTGGTGACTTGGTGTAGCAAAACATAGGGCGTAGTGCAAGGAACAGTGCCGAGGCTAAATATAGGGCTATAGCTCATGGCATTTGTGAGGCAATCTGGATAAAGCGACTATTGAAAGAATTGAGAATCAATTGTGAGTTCCCTATGCAGCTCTATTGCGACAACAAAGCTACAATCAGCATAGCACATTATCCAGTTCATCACGACAGAACTAAACACGTGGAGGTGGACATACATTTCATCATAGAGAAAATTGAGAGTGGAATAATCAGTGTGGGATATATTCCTACGAAGCAACAAGTGCCTGATATTCTCACAAAAAGATTGCACGAACCAGCATTTGAAGCATTAACAAGCAAGCTCGGACTCATAGACATCTGTTGGATTAAAACAATCTAGAAGATTTTGAATTAATTTAAAATATTCAAATCTTCCTTATTGATTATCCGGTTGTTTAGGATTAGAATTTAGTCAATAAAATCTGATGTGAATGTTACAGCAAATTAGCCACATTATTAGGGAGATTTTCTTTATTCTGTTATTTTTCTTTGCTACCTATTTAATTGTATTTCCGCCACATTAAAAAAATATTACAAATTATTCCTTTCAAATCTGCTTTCAAAGGGACAAGCCAAGTCAAGGAGATCATACACTATTTATTAAACATTCAAATTCAGGGGGAGTGACAGCTCTTCTAGTGTATATTGATGACATAATAGCGACGAGAAATGATGAAAAAGGAAGACAAGTCCTGAGACAACGCCTGGCAAAAGAGTTTGAAATAAAGGAGCTAGGAAGATTGACGTATCTTCTTGGGATCAAAGTAGCACACTCGAGGCAGGGAATTTTTATCTCTCAACAAAAGTATATTGTTGATCTGTTGAGAGAAACAAGAAAGTCAGCATGCAAGCCAATAAGCACTCCGATATATCCTAATCACAAACTTGGAAAAGTAGAGGGAGATATAGCGGTGGATAGAGAAATGTATCAGAGGTTGGTTGGGAGACTAATATATCTCTCGCACACAAGGCCAGATATTGCCTATGCTGTGAGAGTGGTGAGCCAATTCATGCATAATCCTAAAGAAGTCCATTTGCAGGCTATTCACAGAATACTACAGTATCTTAAAGGAGCACTAGGGAAAGGAATTTTGTTCAAAATAAACACTGGTCTAGTACTTGAAGCGTATACATATGCTGACTACGTCAGGTTAGTAGTGGATAAAAGGTCCCTGTTTGAGTATTGTACTTTTCTTGGTGGAAATTTAGTTACATGGAGGAGCAAGAAACAAAATGTGGTGGCCAGGTCAAGTGCTGAAGCAAAATTTAGAGCGATGGCACAAGGAGTATGTGAGCTATTATGGTTGAAGATTATTCTAGAAGACTTGAAGATTAAGTGGGAGAGTCCAATGAGACTTTACTGTGACAATAAGTCTGCAATCAACATTGCACACAATCCAATACAACATGACAGGACAAAGCATATTGAAGTGGATAGACATTTTATAAAAGAGAAGCTTGACAATGGTTTAATTTGCTCACCCTATGTCCCTAACAGTTCTCAACTTGCAAATGTACTTACTAAGGGATTGAGTAATCCAGTGTTTCAAGCAATTGTTACCAAGCTGGGAATGGACAATCCTATTCACCAGCTTGAGGGGGAGTGTTGGAAATATGTTTTAAAAGATGTACATTAGTTGTAAGATTGTATCCGTATAATTAGAATAGCCATTTTGAAAATCCCATATCAAGGGATGTGATATAGGACCTAATCCGATTTGTTACTTTTTATAGTCTACGTCTTTGTATATATTGAGATTGTATTGTACCAATTTTAATCAATGAAATTCATTCTCTGATTTCCCATATTTGAAGTGGTCCCAATTGGTTCCCACATTTTTGAAGGGAAGAGGCTAACTGAGTCACGTATTCGGTACTAGTTCTAAACAGGGAGACCCTAAGTTTGATGCTTGTGAAGAAGATTCGCTTGTGATGTCCTGGTTATGGAGCTCTATGCTGCCAGAAATCAGCGAGACATGTATGTGTCTAAGCACGACAAAGGAGATATGGGATGCCATCAAGCAGACGTACTCTAAAGTGAATGATGTTGCCCAAATATATGAAATCAAGACCAAAATATCAGCCACTAAATAGGGAAATCAGTCAATTATGGAGTATTATAATCTTTTGAAGGGTTTTTGGCAAGAGATGTACTATTAGCAATGTATTCAAATGAAGTGCAGTGATGATGCAGCCATCCTTAAGAGATTCGTTGAAAAAGGACACAAATTTATGATTTTCTGGCGTGGTTAAACGTGGAGTTTGATGCAGTAAGAGTACAAACACTTGGGAAGGAAGATTTGCCATCGTTAAATGAGACAATTGCAATTGTTCTTACTGAAGAGGGCATATATGATTGTAGCACACAGTGGAGAGTTCGGCTTCAGTGCCAAAGACTACAAATATGAAGAATTTTGGCTCGGAACAGCGTTTGAATGAAGATAATAGGCAGGTTGCCGTGTCGAGGCCATTCAACAAGGATTTCTTATACTGTACATACTGCAAGAAGCATTGTCACACTAAGGAAAAATGCTGGAAACTCAATGGAAAACCCCCGAATATAAACAAGAACTTTGCAGACTAGAGTACTAATGAATGGGGATAGGCACATGTTGTTGAAGATTTTTAGAGAACCAAAATAGGGTTTTGAGGAAGAATTTAGTTCTTATTCTTATAAAAAACGCACTATACAACCAAATATATATATACACTTTAGGGGATAACCACAGCCGGTTGAATCCCTTAATTCTAGCAGACTAGATAACAAAATCAGGAAGCTACTTATCTAGTAATCAGAAAAATCAGGAAACTAATTAAAACCCCTATAAATAAGGAAACTAACAGCTGTACAAACTTAGCCTATTTACACCGGATTTTCACACTCCCCCTCAAGCTGGAGAATGTATATCAATCATTCCCAGCTTGGATAGAAGAATGTCAAATTGAGTTCTTACAATGGCGTTGGTTAATATGTCTGCCGTTTGCTGTTGCGTGGGCGTGTAGACAACTTCAACGATCCCATCCTCTATCTTTTCCTTGATAAAATGACGGTCTATTTCCACATGCTTGGTACGATTATGAAGGACTGAATTTTTTGAAATGTTGATGGCTGCCTGATTATCACACAACAGTTTCATTGGAGTCTTAATTGGAAGTTGTAGTTGCTCTAGGAGTCTTTTTAGCCACATCCCTTTACAAATTCCATGAGCTAGGGCCCTGAACTCAGCTTCACCACTACTCTGTACAACTACTGATTGCTTTTTATTCCTCCAGCTGACCAAATTTCCCCACACAAAGGAACAATATCTGGAAGTTGATCGTCTATTAGTCAAAAACCCTGCCCAATCTGCATATGACAGAATCTCTATGCCCTTGTTGATTCCTTTCTTGAAGAGTATACCTTTGCCGGGAGATATCTTTAAGTACCTCAGAATTCTGTACACTGCTTCTTGATGCTCTTCATTTGGACTATTCATGAACTGACTAACTGTACTGACTGCAAAACCGATGTCTGGTCTTGTGTGAGACAAGTAGATCAATTTGCCCACTAATCTTTGATATCTTCCTTTATCTACTGGACTTGAGTCTCCTTTAGTTCCAATTTTGTTGAATGGATCCATGGGAGTATCTAAAGGTTTGTAGCCAAGCATGCTTGTTTCCTTTAGTAAGTCCAGTGTATATTTCCTCTGCGAGATTAAAATTCCTTTACCAGACCGTGCTACCTCTATTCCAAGAAATTACCTTAGGACTCCAAGATCTTTAATTTCAAATTCTCGACTTAGAATCCCCTTTAGCCGAGTAATCTCTACCTCATTATCTCTTGTGACAATTATATCATCAACATAGTGATCTTACCATCTGGAGTTCTCTTGATGAACAATGTGTGATCAGATTGTCCCTGCAAATAACCCTGCTTCTGAACTACCTTGGTGAACCTGTCAAACCAAGCTCTTGGAGATTGCTTGAGACCATACAGTTACTTCCGAAGCCTGCAAACCTACTTACAATCACTTGGCTTCTTGAGGCCGGGTGGGATTTCCATATATACTTCCTCTTCTAGATCTCCATTGAGGAATGCATTTTTAACATCAAATTGGTGCAACTTCCAGTCAAGGTTGACGGCTAAAGAAAGCAGAACTCGGATGGTATTCATCTTTGCAACCGGAGCAAAGGTTTCCTAATAGTCAATCCCACAGGTTTGTGTGAAGCCCTTTGTCACAAGTCTTGCCTTATACCTGTAAATGCTCCCATTTGCTTTGTATTTAATATTGAAAACCCACTTACATCCTACAGCAAGTTTTCCCACGTGTCATTCTTCTGCAAGGCTCTTAACTCGTCATTTACTGTTTTTCTCCATTCTGGATGTAGTAGTACCTCTTGAATGTCTCTTGGAATCTGGATACTGTCCAGATTTGTGGTGAAGGCCCTGTAACTCGGAGATAGCTTCTCATATGACAAAGTATGAGATATGATGTTGAGTGCACGATCTAATCCCTTTCCTTTGAGCAATTGGCTTGCTAAGATCATCAGGCAAGCACGCATCATTAGAAGAGGAATAGGGTTCAGTATTACCTTGTATCACTTCATTTGGAGTTGAACTCAGGTTGTCTGCTTGGCAAGGCGTAGGAGTCTCAGGATGCTCTACTAGTTTAGGGGTCTTCTTACGTTTGGTGTAGACTGGGAGTTCCTTCTCAGCCACGGGTTCAGGAGGGAGATCACTCACGGATTCTTTCTCAGGCTCTTCTAACACATACTATCCCAAAACTGATATTCCTCATGTAGTTTCTCCCCCTGAATAGAGGTTTTGGAATAATATGGGACATTCTCCATGAAAGAACATCCATAGTGTTATATGTTTTCCTAGTAGATGGGCAATGGCACTTGTAACCCTTTTGATGAGGTGAATACCCTAGGAACAAACACTTGACAGACTTGGGATCAAGTTTGCTTCGTTAATGAGAAGGAATATGGACGTAAGCTGAACATCCAAACACTTTAAATGGTATAGTATTCACCACCCTACTTTGTGGGAAGAGTTTAAGCAGAATTTGGTATGGTGTATTAAATCCCAAGATTCGAGATGGCATCCTATTAATCACTCCCCCCCAAAAATGTTTTGGCACATTGCTAGCAAATAGGATAGAACGAGCTACCTCAAGAAGGTGTCGATTATTCCTTTCTGCTATTCCATTTTGTTGAGGGGTATCTGTACAGGAACTTTGATAGATAATGCCATTCTCGAGTAGATAGGGTCCTAGGATTGAGTTGAAATATTCCCTAGCATTGTCGGTTCTAAACACTTGAAGTGAAGCTTGAAACTAGTTTTTAATCATAGAATGAAATGTTCTAAATAAGGGTCCAGCCTCTGATTTTTCTTTCATAAGGAATACCCAGGCAGCGCGAGTGTGATCATCGATAAATGATACAAACCATCTTGCACCAGTTATATTTGGAATTCGAGAGGGCCCCCAAATATCACTGTGTATAACTGAAAAAGGATGAGAGGGTTTGTAACCTTGAAGAGGATAAGTACTACGACAGTGTTTCGAAAATTGACAAACTTCACATTGGAAAAATTTTAGATTTTTATTGATAAATAATGAAGGAAACATCTTTGCCAAATACAAGAAATTTGGATGTCCTAAACGAAAGTGCAGTAACCTAATGGAACTGTCTTTATTGGAATCAAAATACATAAGATGGTTCGAATCTTTAACTGTTGAGGCAGTGGAGTGATGAGCTCGAGAGTAAGGATAGGCTTTGTCCCTAATCCAGTAGAGTCCCCGGTCTTCCTTAGCATTACCAATCATCTTCCCCGAATCCAAATCCTGAAATAAATATAAAGTGGGAGAAAACTGAGCAACACATTTAGAATCTATAGTGCTAACTAACTGACAGCAAATTGCAAGTTAATTTCGGAACCAAAAGAACAAATTGAAGAGTTAACATATTAGAGATGACAACTTTTCCAATTCCTGTTACTAAGGAAAGTGATCCATCAGCAATCTGGACTTTATAATCTTCAAGACAAGGATAACATTCTTGGAATAATGAAGCATCACCAGTCATGTGGTCTGAGGCTCCTGAATCAACAATCCAGCTTGTGGAATCCTCGGTTTTGACATGATGAGTGGCTGAAAAAATACCTTTATGTGCAGTTGATCTCATGGAGACAGTGGGGGCAAGGTTTGAGTTCTGGTTGAACATCTTCTGTAGCCATTCAATTTGCTCCTTGCTGAAGAGACTAGGTTCCGATTTTGATAGACTTTCCTTGTCTTCAGGGCAGCAACAAAACTTCCGAGTTTCTCTTTCTCGATTCGGCTTCCAATCAACAGGCTTACCATAGATTTTCTAGCAGGTTTCTTTAGTGTGTCCTGTTTTTCGGCAGTGATCACACCAGGGCCGAGTCTTCTTCTGCTTTGTGTCATGAGCTGCATAAGTTCCCCTTGCTGCAAGGGCTGAGCCTTCTGTTCTTGTAGGTAGTGGACTTCCTAGCATAAGTTTCTCCCTACTTTCCTCTCTCCTGATGATGACGGGTATTTCTACCAACAAATCAAGTACTTTCAAGCATGAATATTTGTAAGTCTTCAAGCATTTTTGTTAGTTTAATGTCTTTTGTATGCTTTTTATAGGAATTATAAATAAATGCGAACTTGGATGATTTTGCATGAATAAAAGAAGAATATTTGCCCAACTTGTGAATCAATGCCAAGAGGAGACGAAAGAGGATTTTAAGGCACAAAAGAGGAGGCTTTGGAATGCAAGAAAGCGGGCTACAGCGCGCAAAGGAAAGCGAAGTCAGAATGGGACGCGCGCCCGCGCCCGAGACATCTAGGCGCGCGCCCGCTCGCCCAGAGCAGGAACGCGCCCGTGCGCCCAGAGCAGGAACGCGCGTTGCCCCAGCCCGCAACAGCGGGATCCTCTTCCAAAAACGCGCGCCGCATCGCGTTTTCACGCAGGCTGCAGCGCGCGTATGAAGCCCTAGCTCCGAAACTGAGTAGTATGAAAGGAAAGAGATGCTATTTGAGAAGGAGAGCCCGGAAATCTGAAGAAAACATCAAAAGGAGGCCGAAATCCTTCATCTTGGAGGTCCTTGGAAGCTCTTCAATGGATATTGGGTTTTATCTTCTTTCATCTATTTTTCCATGTTGAGCTAGATATTAACTTTAGGACTTGATGTAGTTTTATTTGAACTATGTTTTGAATATTTTGTTGATTGTTAATTTAATTTCGTTTTCAATTCATTTATGTTTCTCTATGCTTAATGCTTCTAATTTATTTGGCCAATGAGTTAGATGATTTTTAGATTGCGAATTTGATGCTCGAGAGAGATTGAGTTCTTTATCTAGATTTAAGAAACATAGTCTAAGTTGTTGTGAGACCGAGAGGAGATCAACGGTTAGATAATCAAATTAGGATTTAGGTCGTTGTGAGGCCGAGAGGCGATCAATATTCCTATTTTCTAATTCTAAAGGCGAAGCTTAATTTGTGTTTAAATATTCATTTCGAATAGGGATATTATTTTGGGTATTTAAATACAATTTCTTATAAGGCACTCGAGAGAGGTTGGGAGATGACATTAGAGCCTTGATTAATGAATTGAACGGAATTGATTAGCGATTACATAATAGGATGAACATAGGAATAAAAAAGCGAAATCAAGTCCCTAGACTATTTGTGTATAGATACTTTATTTTTATTTTTATATTTATTTTGTTTTTGTTCGCAATTATCATCTTATTAGGTTGCCTAGATAAAATTAAGTTACAATAATCGCGGTAATTAACGGCGATTCTAAACCCAATCCCTGTGAAGACGATACTCACTCACCCTATACTCAAAACTTGACACCGTACGTATATACAAAAAAAATATTAAGCATCACCTGACTACCAAGAATGCCTCTCGAATGGATGGAAGTGGCTTGGTTCCAAGAATTCCCCCCCCCCCCCCCCCCCGTCAAGGGATTTATCAAGCCCTAGCAGAAACTTGAAACTCTCTCATTTTCTATAATTTTCTTATATAGGTTTGCATCTCCAGGACATTCCCACGCCGGACTATCAAACATATCCAATTGTCGCCAAAAACGTGTTAGACAGTTATAGTATTGAGTCACATTTATCTCACCTTGTCTTGGGTCGTGAAATGCTCCCTTAATCTCAAATACTTCTGCAGTGTTCTCATTGTCTGAGTAGGTCTCTTGAGCCGCCATCCATATTTCATGTGTAGTGTCATAGAACAAAAACTCTGTCCAATTTCTGCGTCCATGGTATTGACTAGCCAAGACATAACCATATTGTTTCTGCTTTCCAGATTTTGTACTTGGGGTCATTCGGTTTTGGTGAAACAGCCACTCCCGCGAGATAATCATCTTTCCCTTTGCCTGAGATGAACATCATGACAAACTTGGCCCATTGAAGATAATTCTGACTATTCAACTTGTGTTGAGTGATGAGAAGAATTGGGCCCTCTGATCTGCCTCCATTCAAGCAATCCTGACCAGCCGAGGTTCTTGGGGTATTGCTTGTTTCCGATGCCATGAGGTGGATTTAGGGTTTGCAGTGATGACGATAACTGAGAGAAGATTGTGGCTTGAATAAAACAGAGAAAACCCTAAAACTGGATTAGCAACCTTTCTCTGATACCATGAAGATTTCCAGAGAATCGGAATAGGGTTTTGAGGAAGAATTTAATTCTTATTCTTATCAAAAACGCACTATACAGCCAAATATATATATATACACACTTTAGGGGATAATCACAGCCGGTTGAATCCCTTAATTCTAGCAGACTAGATAACAAAATCAGGAAGCTACTTATCTAGTAATCAGAAAAATCAAGAAACTAATTAAATCCCCTGTAAATAAGGAAACTAACAGCTGTACAAACTTAGCCTATTTACACCGGATTTCCACAGTTTTCAGCACTCATTCGAGCAGTGAAGGAGGTCCACAGAATTCAATTCCTGAATTAACAAAGAAGAAATTGAAAACTTTAAGAAGTACTAATGTCTCGGGTACAATTTCTTTAGACACATAGATAATTGATTAAGGTGCCACCGACCATATGACCTGTTCCTTTAAAAATTCATTTCATGTACCCCTCGCTCTGTCGTAGGAAAATAACCATAGTTGATGGCTCCATTACCACCGTAGCAAGACAAGGAGACGTTTATATAAACAACACCCTCATACGTAAAAATGTCCTTCATGTTCCTAAACTGTTTACGAATATTGTCTCAATCCAAACACTCACCAAAGATTCAAATTGTAGTGTGACATTTTATCCTTCCCATTCTATGTTTCAGGAACTAGACACAAAGAGGATGATTGGACATGCTAGTCAGAGCATGGAATAAAAAAACGAACGCCTTGAGGCGCACCTCAAACTGAGGCGCTCACTCAAGGAACTGAGGTGCTCACTCAAGGATTCGATGCTACGTTTTGAGGGCCTCAAATGAGGCTTACGCTCGTTTCTTGTGAAGCGCACCCTTCGAGGCGTTTGAGGCTTACGCCTCAGTTAAATAGGCAATTGGGCCTGATTTTCTTAAAGTTACAGGGCTTTCTTTCCCCTTTTAAAAACAATATAGTCAGCCATCACAGTTTCAGCCCATAGAAGAGAGGGGGAAAAAAAAAAAGAAGGCTTTGAAATTATCTTCTACGTCAAACCTAGATACCCAGCAGCCCCATCTTCTGAGTGAATGCGGCCTAAGTATCTCCCCATCTTCTGAAGCGCCGACGACTAGAGAAGAAGTGCTGAAATCTGCTCTTTTCTCTTTTTTCCTTTTTTATCCCAAGCTGCTGATGATTTAAGCTCTCTTGTTTTATCTTTTTGTTTATATGTACATAGTCATGGAATTAGTATTTTAGCTTATACTTGTTCGTCTTCAGTTGATTTGTTATTTTGGTTTAGTGATTTTGAGGGTAGACATGCGTTCTTTTTGGCATGTGTTCTGGTGATGATTTAACATGTTGACATGTGTCCTTTTATGAAATGCTGGCATGTCTTCTTTTTGATGAAATGTTGACATGTGTTCTGCGTATGTGAGTGTAAGTCTTAAACTTGAAATAGTTTGTTTATGATATTCCATGTAATAAATTATAGATATATATTATATGCTAATAAATTTGTGTTCTGTTTGGGTTTACTTATGGTATGTTCTTTTTACAACTCAAGTTATAATTTGAGTTAAGTTATAACTTGAGTTGTATATGTGAGAGAATAATACTGTAGAAAACTCTGTAGCAATAAAACTTGAATTGCGACTTGAGTTGTGAAATGAATTAATTATATTTATATTTTTTTATTTTAGTAAGTTATTTATAATTTTTTATTAGTTATTTTTATTTTCTTTGTATGTGATATTTCTTTTGATTAGTTATTTTGATTGGTTATTCTCGTAGTGATGAAGAAGATGATGATGATGGTAACTTTAATTTTTAAGGGCTTAAGACTTGAATTGCTATGTTTGGTTTCGTTTGGAGTGTTAGGACTAAGACTTACCGCATTTCTCGCTTCTAGACTTTATGCACTATCTTATTATGTGTTTTTTATGGTTTTTGTGATGAACTAAGTTTGTGAGTTGATTATTGTTGCATATTTATAGTTGTTCTTTATTTTTATATTTTTTTATTACATTCGAGGCTTACGCCTCAATGCGATTTGAGGCTTATGCCTCGCTTCGATTAGACAAAACGCCTCAGTTTCCGTTTCTACCTTTTGAAACCTTGTCAAAGAGATGGACTTTACTACCTGGAAGAACAAAGTGGCAGAGAGTTGAGAGTTCCCTACCCATATCATTCATTTCCAATTCAGTTATTTCCAATAAAAGACAAAATTTGGTTGTATCATCGTTGTTTAGGCCACCCATCATTTAGTGTTCTTAAGTTTGTGTTTCCTTCATTATTCAAAGGTTCAGTTGTTGAGAATTTTCATTGTAGTGGTTGTGAACTTGCCAATCACAAGCGTGCTTTTCCAATAAGTAATACAAAATTGAAGAAAAAACAGAGAGAATTTTTCTTAGTTTATTTCATCAGCCGAAACATACATTTATACAGAAGAGGAGATTACCAACAGCTGGTAATTCCTTGATTTACTCCGTCAAATCCTACAGAAAAGGAAAACTAATTAGCTAGTTATGGAAACTAATCTACAGCTATTTACAGCCTAGTAGATCTCCTATTTACAGCCCATTACTGCCTAATATCTCCGGAATTCCACACTCCTCCTCAAGCTGGGCAATGAATGTTAATCATTCCCAGCTTGGAGAGTAGTATGTCAAACTGTGCTCTAGGAACAGCCTTTGTCATTATGTCTACAGTTTGTTGCCGTGTAGGAGTGTAATCTACTTCGATGATCCCTTGCTC
>NW_010360652.1:259-492 GCF_000414095.1 Morus notabilis | reverse complement strand
CGAAAACGTGGCAGCTATAGATCGCGAAGAGATACAACCGCCACGGGAAGGGCGACATCTTTTGGTGTCGTAACGGGGCCATCATTCGTCATATCGAAGCTCTCTTCGTGCTCTACAACTGCCATGAGAACGGGGACAACCTTTTGTGTCGTAAAGGGGCAGGCCCTTCAGACGTTATATCGAAGCTCTCTTCGCGCCCTACCACCGCCACTGGAATGGCGACAACATTTGGT
>NW_010360652.1:0-215 GCF_000414095.1 Morus notabilis | reverse complement strand
TACAACGGCCCCGGGATGGGCGACAAATTTTGGTGTCGTAACGGGCACCATCAGCCGTTAGATCGAAGCTTTCTTCGCGATCTACAACTGGCACAGGAACGGCGATAACTTTTTATGTCATAATGGGTCCCATAATCCGTCAGATCAAAGCTCTCTTCCCGTCTAGAACCACCACGAATTTAGCGACCACTTTTTGTGTCGTAACGGGGCCAGCC
>NW_010360651.1:23852-24123 GCF_000414095.1 Morus notabilis | reverse complement strand
TTAATTAATTAATTAAAGTGTTTAATTAATAATTAATTTTATTGGAGCCTGGGATTATAGGTCCATTAGTCCCCGAGTCGTCCTAGTAGTTCTACCAAACACAAAGGGCAAAATGAAAATTTTAGAATTACGGAATTCTAAAATTAATCGAAAATAATTAATTGAGATTTAATTATTATTTAAATAATGTGATTATTTAAATTTGAATTTGAACACATCTAGATTTATCCATTTAAACTTATTTGATAAGTTGTTCAATTTAGAATTCAAA
>NW_010360651.1:22545-22989 GCF_000414095.1 Morus notabilis | reverse complement strand
TATGTGATGGGTAGGCACTTGCATTTATGGATGTTTATATTTGATTCATGATTATGAATGTATGGATGATGGATTTGGTCGTTAATTATATGGTTCCATGGATCGCATTAAATTCGTTCAAATTAAATTATTTGTAATTTAATTCGGGATTAGAATTATTGTAATTCTAGGATTTGGGTAGAATTAGGGTTTTGATTTTGAATCAAAAGGAGGCATGGAAGATCAAGTTTGAAGCTTTGAAGATGCCCAGAAACAGCCTTAAGTCTACCCAGAAATTTTTCCAAAAATCGCCCAGAAAGAAGGCCACAGCGCGCGGCCAGGGCGCGCACCAACACGTAACAGTGCACGGCCAAGGCGCGCACCAGCGCGCACCAGCGTGCAACCAGGGCGCATCCCAGCGCGCGCGCAAAGAGCGCGCCCAGCAAGCGCGCACAGAGAGCGCCC
>NW_010360651.1:13382-19306 GCF_000414095.1 Morus notabilis | reverse complement strand
TTTGTCTATAAACATATATCATGCATGTATCTCTCGTTGTGGTTTACATTTAATTTGGAATTAAATGGATATGTTAAAATTTTTGAAATTCCGCCTACAAGTTTGTTGTTGTTCAAATGATTTTTCTTAAAAAATCACAACTAGATCCTTCATGTTTATCTCTCGATCTCACACCAACCTAAGTTGTTCTATCCGTTTCTTGATTGCTTGAACGTTCCCCTCTCGAGTATTAATCCTCACAATAAAAATCTGCCCAATTCAAAATCTCATAAAGCATAACAATATGTAAATCATAGATTTTGCAGCAATAATTCAAAATAGAACACGAAAGAAACGAAGAGCTGAATTAAATGCACATTAAAACGTCGAAAGAATAATCACAAATAGAGATTCATCCAAACCCTAACAAATAAGAAAATTAGCCACACATCATGTGGTTCACAATCTCAAAATAATATTCAAAACTCAGAAAAATACAAGAAGAAAGATAAGAAGAGAATGAAGAACGCTTGGAATTCTTGAAGAATCGCTGGAAATTCCCTCGAATCCTCTCCGATTCAGTTTTTCTTCTTTTGCAAACCCTTTTTCTCCTCCTCCCCTTCAGTTTTCAGCCTCTCCTCCTTATATTCCACGTCCAACCCATCCCTAAGAAGCTAATTCTCACTTTCCATAAAAGTCCCTGCCTCAAACTAGGGCAAAACGCGTGTTTCTAATAAAATCGGGTAAATCAGGCGACATATCCCCTAGAATAGGTGACATATCGCCTAAAGGAGGTGACATATCCCCACAAAGGAGGCGACATATCGTATCCCTCTCTAGTCCTTCACACAGGTTTGCTCGATTTTGCTCCTTTTCGAGTCGCATCGCCATGTGAAGGCGCCATATCGCCTCGTTCTCTGTCTTTTTAATCCAAAATACCTCAAAACTCAGCGATTTCACCCTTTCCTACACACTCAAGGGAAAGTCATCAAATCCACATAACAACTTGAGGAAAAACACACCAAAAATAGCTAAAGGAGTAACGAATGAGTGAATAAATTACCCACTCATCACACCCCCAAACTTGAACGGCTGCTTGTCCTCAAGCAGAAAAACCTAATATTAATGAACTGACAGAGAGTGTAAACATAGAGCTCAGGCATATAATCTCAAGTTACCAAATACCTCTGTACCCACCCAACATGTGGGGTTGTCCCGGGTGTTTCCCGGAGATGTCCCGGTGCTGTCCCGGGCCTGTCCCGGGGCTGTCCCGTGGCTGCCCCGTGTCTGTCCCGGGGGCTGTCCCGGGGCTGCCTCGAACCTGTACCGGGGCTGTCCCGGGGCTGCCCCGGGAATGTCCTGGGTGTGTCCCGGGGATGTCCCGGGGCTGTCCCGGTGCAGTCCCGGGCCTATCCAGGGGCTATCCCGGGCCTGTCTAGGGGCTATCCCGGGCCTGTCCCAGGGATGACCCGGGGCTAACCCGGGGCAGTGCCGGGGCTGTCCCCTCAGGCGGTACCGGGGCTGTCCCGGGGCTAACCCGGGGCTGTCCCGGGGTTGTTCCGGCCCTGCCTCGGGGCTGTACCGGGGCTGTCCCTGTGCTATACCGGGGTTGTACCGGAGCTGTACGGGGGCTGCCCCAGGGCAGTCCCGGGTGTGTCCTGGGGATGTCCCGGGGCTGTCCCGGTGCTATCCCGGGGCTATCCCCGGGCTATTCCGGATCTGTCCCGGGGCTGTCCCGTGGCCGTCCCGGGGCTGCCCTGGGGCTTTCCCGGGTTTTACGGGGGCTGACACGGGGATGTCCCGTGGCTGTATCGGGGCTGTCCCGCGTCTGTCACGAGGCTATCCCGGGACTGTCCCGGGGCAGTGCTGAGGCTGTCCCAGGGTTGACCTGGGACCGTCCCAGGGCTGTCCCGAGGCTGTCCCGGGTTTGTACCGGGGATGTCCTAGTGCTGTCCCGGGGCTGTCCCGGGGCTAACCCGGGGCTGTACCGAGCCTGCCCCGGGGCTGTCCCGGGTTTATCCCGGGGATGTACCGGGGCTGTAACAGGGCTATCCGGGGGCTTTCCCAGGGTTGTCCCAGATGTGTCCCGGGGATGTCCCGAGGCTGTCCGGGGGATGTCCCGAGGCTGCCCCGGGGCTGTCCCGGGGCTGTCCTGGGGCTGTCCCCGGGCTGTACCGGGTTTGTCCCGGTGCTACCCCAGGGCTGTACCGGGGTTCTCCCGGGGTTCTCCCGGGGCTGTCCCGGGGTTGCCCGGGGTTGTCCCGGGGAAGTCCCGGGGCTATCCCGGGGCTGTCCCGGACGATCCCGAGGTTGTACCTGGGTTGAGCCGAGGATGTCCTGTGGCTGCCCGGGGCTGTACCAGGCATGTCCCGGGGCTGACCCGGGGATGACACAAGGCTGCGCTAGGGCTGTCCCGAGTTTGTCCCGGGGATGTCCTAGGGCTGTCCTGGGGCTGACCCGGGTCTATCCAGGGTAAGTACCGGGGCTGACCCGGGGATGTCCCGTGGCAGTACCGGGGTTGTCCCGGGGCTGACCTGGGCCTGTTCCAGGGCTGCCCCGGGGATAACCCGTGGTTGTCCCGGGGCTGCCCCGGTGCTGTCCCGGGCCTATCCGAGGCTAACCCAGGGCTGCCCCGGGGATTTCCCGTGGCTGTCTCAGGGCTGCCCCGGGCAGTCTCGGGGCTGTACCGGGGCTGTCTCGGGGCTGTCCCCGGGCTGTAACGGTGCTGTACCGGGGCTATCCCGGGTCCGTCGCTCCCCCAATGTTGTCCCGGGGCTGCCGCAGGGTTGTCCCGATGCTATACAGGGGTTGTCCCGGGGCTGCCGCAGGGTTGTCCCGATGCTATACAGGGGTTGTCCCGGGGCTGCCGCAGGGTTGTCCCGATGCTATACAGGGGTTGTCCCGGGGCTGCCGCAGGGTTGTCCCGATGCTATACAGGGGTTGTCCCGGGGCTGCCGCAGGGTTGTCCCGATGCTATACAGGGGTTGTCCCGGGGCTGCCGCAGGGTTGTCCCGATGCTATACAGGGGTTGTCCCGGGGCTGCCGCAGGGTTGTCCCGATGCTATACAGGGGTTGTCCCGGGGCTGCCGCAGGGTTGTCCCGATGCTATACAGGGGTTGTCCCGGGGCTGCCGCAGGGTTGTCCCGATGCTATACAGGGGTTGTCCCGGGGCTGCCGCAGGGTTGTCCCGATGCTATACAGGGGTTGTCCCGGGGCTGCCGCAGGGTTGTCCCGATGCTATACAGGGGTTGTCCCGGGGCTGCCGCAGGGTTGTCCCGATGCTATACAGGGGTTGTCCCGGGGCTGCCGCAGGGTTGTCCCGATGCTATACAGGGGTTGTCCCGGGGCTGCCGCAGGGTTGTCCCGATGCTATACAGGGGTTGTCCCGGGGCTGCCGCAGGGTTGTCCCGATGCTATACAGGGGTTGTCCCGGGGCTGCCGCAGGGTTGTCCCGATGCTATACAGGGGTTGTCCCGGGGCTGCCGCAGGGTTGTCCCGATGCTATACAGGGGTTGTCCCGGGGCTGCCCCGGGACTGTCCCGGGGCTGTCCCAGGGCTGTACCGAGGCTGCCCCAGGGGTGTCCCGGGGCTGTCCCGGGGATCTACCGTGGCTGACCCGAGGATGTCCCGTGGCCGTCCAGGGGTTGCCCCGGGGTTGTCCCAGGGATGTCTTGGGGTTGTTCCGTCGCTCCCCCAATGTTGTCCCGGGGCTGTCTTGGGGAGGACCTGGCACTGTCCTGGGGAAGTACCGGGGCTGACCCGGGGGTGTCCCCGGGCTGTACTGGGCCTGTCCCGGGGCTCTCACGGGCCAACACCTTTGCTGTCCCAGGGACGTCCCGGGGCGGACCCGGGGCTGCCCTGGGGCTGTCCCGTCCCCGTCCCGGGGCTGCCCCGGGGATGTCCCGGGGTTGCCCTGGGGTTGTCCCGGGGATGTAGCGGGGCTGACCCGAGGATGTCCCTTTGTTGTGCCGGGGCTATCCCGGGTCTGTCCCGGTGCTGACCCGAGGCTGGCCTAGGGATGTCCCGTGACTGTCCCGGGGCTGTCCCGGGGCTCTATCGAGGCTGTCCCGGGGATGTCCCGGGGATGTCCCGGGGCTGTCCCGGACTGACCCAGGGCTGTGCCTGGGCTGTCCCCTGGTTGTCCCGGGGCTGCCACGGGGATATCCCGGGGCTGCACCGAGGCTGACACGAGGTTGTCCCGGCGCGCCCCGGGGCTATCCCGGGGCTGCCCTGAGCCTGTCCCGGCGTTGTCTCGGGGCTGGCCCGGTGCTGTCCCGAGGCCGTACCATGGCTGTACCGGGACTGTCCCTGGGCAGTACAGGGGCTGTACCGAGGATGTCCCGGGGCTGTCCCGGTGCTGTCCCGGGCCTGTCCCGGGGCTGACCCAATGCTGCACCTGGGCTGTCCCGGTACTGCCCCGGGGTTGTCCCGGTGTTGTACCAGGGCTGTCCCGGGGCTGTCCCCGGGCTGTATCGGGTTTGTCCCGGGCCTTCCCCGGGGCTATCCCGTGGCCATCCCAGGGTTGCCCCGGGTCTGTCCCGGGGCTGTATCAGGATTGACTTGAGGATGCCTCGTGGTTGTCCCGGGGCTGCCTCGGGGTTGTCCTGTGGCTGTACCGGGGTACCCCGTGGCTGTCTCGGGGCTGTACCGGTGCTGTCCTGGGCTGTCCCAAGGTTGACCCGGGGCTGTCCCGGGGCTGCCCCGGGGTGTCCCGTGGCTGTCCCAGGGCTACCCCGGCACTATCCCGATTTTGTCCCTAGGCTGACCCGTCGATGCCCCAAGGATGTCCCATGCCTGTCTCGGGGCTGTCCCGGGGCTGACTCGGGACTGCCCGGGGGCTGTCCCGTGGCAGTACCGAGGCTACTCCGGGGCTGTCCCGGGGCTGTACCGGGGTTGTACTGGGGCTGGCCCGGGGCTGTACAGGGGCTGTACCGGGGCTGCCCCGGGACAGTCCCGGGGCTGTCCTCGAGCTGTACCGGGCTCTCCAGGGGCTACCACAGGGCTGTCCCGGGTGTTTCCCTGGGATGTCTCAGGGCTGTCCTAGGGCTGACCCAGGGCTGTACCAGGGCTGTCCTCGGGCTGTCACCGGACTGTACCGGGTTTGTCCCGGGGCTATCCCGGGTCTGTCACGGTGCTGTCCCGGGACTGCCCCGGGGTTGTCCCGATGCTGTATTGGGGTTGTGCAGGGCTGTCCCCCGGCTGTACTGGGGCTGTGCCGAGGCTATGCCGGGCCCGTCCCGGGGCTGTACCGGGGCTGACCCGAGGATGTCCCGTGTCTGTCTCGGGGCTGCCCCGGGGTTGTCCCGGGGCTGTCCTGGGGCTGTCCCGGGGCTAAACCGGGGCTGTCCCAGGGTTGTACCAGGGATGTCCCGGTGCTGTCCTGAGGAAGTCGCCGGCCTGTATCGGGTTTGTCCCTGAGTTGTCCCGGGGTTGACTCGGGGCTGTCTCGGGGCTGTACTCAGCCTGTCCCGGGGCTGGCCTGGTGCTGTTCCGTGTTTGTCCCGGGGATGTCTCGGGGCTGCCCCGGGGCTGCACAGGTGCTGTTCTGGGGCTATCCCGGGACTGACCCGGGTGTGTCCCGGGGATGTCCCGGTGCTGTCCATGGGCTGACCCCGGGCTGCCCCTGGGCTGTCCCATGGCTGACCCGGGGCAGTCCCGGTGCTGTACCAGGGCTGTCCCCGGGCTGTATCGGGGCTATCCTGGGGTTGCCCCGGGGCCGTCCCGGGGATGTCCCGGGGATGACCCGGGGATGTCCCGGGGCTGTACCGGGGCTTCCTCGGGGCTGTCCCGGGGCTGTACCGTGACTGTCTCGAGTCTGACCTGGGGCTATACCGGGGCTGCCCCGGGGCTGGACCGAGGCTGTACCGAGGCTGCCCCAAGGCTGTCCCGGGGTTGTACCGGGGCTGCCCCGGGGCTGTCCCAGGGCAGGCCCGGGGCTGTCCCGG
>NW_010360651.1:12592-13285 GCF_000414095.1 Morus notabilis | reverse complement strand
GCCCGGGGCCTGCCCGGGGGCTGCCACGGGTCTATCTCGTGGCCACCCCGGGGCTGTCCCGGGGCTGTACCGGGACAGACTCGAGCATGCCCTGGTTGCCACGGGGCTGCCTCGGAGTTGTCCCGGGGCTGTATCAGGGGAGTCTCAGGGCTGACCTGGGGTTGTCCCGTGGCTGTACCGGTGATGCCCCGTGGCTGGCTCGGGAATGTACCGATACTCTCCCAGGACTGACCCGGGGCTGAACCAGGGCTGCCCTGGGGATGTCCCGTGGCTGTCCCGGGGCTGCCCCGGTGCTGTCCCGATTCTGTGCCTAGGCTGACCCGGCGATGCCCCGGGGATGTCCCGTGCTGTACCGGGTTGTCTCGGGGTTGTCCCAGGGGCTGTGCCGGGTGTGTCCCGAGGATGTCCCGGGGCTGTCCTGATGCTGTCCCAGGCCTATCCCGGGGCTGGCCCGGGGCTACCCCTGGGTTGTCCCGGGGCTGTCCCGGGTCTGTACTGGGACTTTGTCGGGGCTGTACCGGGACTTTGCTGGGGCAGTCCCCGGGCTGTACCGGGTCTGTCCCGGGGCTGTCTCGGGGCTAACCCAGGGCTGTCCCGGGGTCATACCGGGCCTGTCCCGGGGCTGTCCCCGTACTGTAACGGGGCTGCCTCAGGGTCTGTCCCGGGGCTGTCTCGGGGCTGACCCAGGGCAGT
>NW_010360651.1:9399-12510 GCF_000414095.1 Morus notabilis | reverse complement strand
GGGGCTATCCGGGGGCTGCCCTGGGGCTGTCTCGAGGCTGTACCGGGGCTGACTCGGGGCTGTCCCGGGGCTGTACCGGGGCTGCCCCGGGGCTGTCCCGGGCCTGTCCCAGGGCTTTCCTCGAGCTGTACCGGGGCTGCCCCGCGGCTACCCCGGGGCTGTCCTGATGTAGTGGGGCTGTGCCAAGGCTATCCCCGGGCTGTACCGGGTCTGTCCTAGGGCTGACCTGAGGCTGTTCCGAGGCTGTACCAGTTCTGTCCCGGGGCTATCCCGGGGAAGTCCTGGGGCTGTCCCGGGGCTGAGCTGGGGTTGTCCCGTGGCTATCCCGGGGCTGCCCCGGGGCTGCCCCAAGGTTGTCCCGGTGTTGTACTGGGGCAGTCCCGGGGCTGTCGCAGGGCTGACCCGGGGCTGTCCTACGGCAGTACCGGGGCAACTCCTGGGCTTTCCCGGGGCTGTACCGGGGATGACCCGGGGCTGTCCTGGGCCTATACCGGGAATATACCGGGGCTGTACTGGGGCTGCCCCGGGGCAGCCCCGGGGATGTCCTCGAGCTGTACTGGGGCTCTCCAGGGGCTGCCCAGGGCTGTCCCGGGTGTTTCCCAGGGATGTCCCGGGGCTGTCCTAGGGCTGACCCGAGGCTGTGCCAGGGCTGTCCCGGGGCTGTCACCGGACTGTGCCGGGTTTTTCTCGGGGCTATCCCGGGGTTGTCACGGTGCTGTCCCGGGACTGCCCCGGGGCTGTCCCGATGCTGTATTGGGGTTGTGCCAGGGGTGTCCCCGGGCTGTACTGGGTCTGTCCCGTGTCTGACACGGGGCTGTCCCGAGGCTGTACCGGGCCTGTCCCGGGGCACTCCCAGGACTGTCACGGGGCTGACCCGTTGCTGTACCGGGGCGGACCTGAAGATGTCCTGTGTTTGTGTCGGGGCTGCCCCGGGGTTGTCCCGGGGCTGTCCTGGGGCTATCCCGGGGCAGTACCGGGGCTGTCGCAGGGCTGTACCGGGGTTGTCCCGGTGCTGTCCCGGGGATGACCCGGGGCTGTCGTGGGAAGTACCGGGACTGACCCGGGGATGTCCCGTGGTTATCTCGGGACGGCGCCGGGACAGTCCCGGGGATGTACCGGGGCTATTCTGGGGTTGTCCCCGGGATGTACCGGCTCTGTTCCGGGGCTGGCCCGGGGCTGCCCCAGGTTTGTCCCGGGGATGTCTCGGGGCTGACCCGGGGTGCCCTGGGGCTATCCCGTGGCCATCCCGGGGCTTCCCCAGGGCTGTCCCGATGCTCTACCAGGGCTGACCTGACGATGTCAATTGGCTGTCCTGGGACTGTCCCGGGTGTGTCCCAGGGATGTCCCGGTGCTGTCCTGGGGCTGACCCAGGGCTGCCCCTTAGTTGTCCCATGGCTGACCCGAGGCTGTGCCGGGGCTGTACTGGGGCTGTCCTAGGGCTGTATCGGGGCTGCCCTGCGGATGTCCCAGGGCTATCCCGGGGCTGCCCCGGGGCTGACCCTGGGATGTCCCGGGGCTGACCTGGGGCTGTACCGGCGCTGCCCCGGGGCTGGACCGACGCTGTACCGAGGCTTCCCCAGGGCTGTACCGGGGCTGCCCTGGGGCTGTCCCGTGGCTGTACCGGGACTTTCCTGGGGCTAACCCGGGGCTGTCCCGGGGCTGTTCCGGGCCTGTCCCGGGGCTTTCCCGGGGTTGTCCCGGGGCAGTACCGGGGCTGCCCCAGGGCTATCCCGGGGCTGCCCCGGGGTTGCCCCGGGGCCAAGCCGGGGATGTCACGGGGCTATACCGGGGCTTCCCCAGGACTGTCCCGGGACTGTACTGGGGCTGTCCCGGGACTGTCCTGGGGCTGACCTGGGGCTGTACCAGGGCTGCCCCGGGGCTGGACCGAGGCTGTACCAACGCTGCCCCAGGGCTGTCTCGGGGCAGTACCGGGGCTACCCGGGGCTGTCCCAGGGATGTCCCAGGGCTATACCAGGGCTTTCCTGGGATTGTCCCATGGATGTATCGGGGCTACCGCGGACTGTCCCGGGGCTGTACCAGGGCAGCCCTGGGTCTGTCCCGTGGCTGCCCTGGGGCTGTCCCGGGATTGTACCGGGACTGTCCTGGGGCTGTACCAGGGTTGTACCGGGGATGTACGGGGGCTGCCCCGGGGCTGTCCCGGGGCTACCCCGGGGCTGTACCGGGGTTGCCCCGGAGTTGTCCCGGGGATGCCCCGAGGCTGTCCCGGGGCTGTGCCGGGGCTCTACCGGGGCTGCCTAGGGGCTGTTCCGGGACTGTACCGGGGCTGCCCTGGGGCTGTACCGGGGCAGCCCCGGAGCTGTCCCGGGGCTGTCCTAGGGTTGTACCGGGGCTGCCCCGGGGCTGTACCGGGGTTGTCCCGGGGTTCTTCCGGTGCAGTACCGATGCTGCCTCGGGGATGTCCCGGGGCTGTCTTGGGGCAGACCCGAGGCTGTCCCGGGGCTGTACCAGGGCAATACTGGGCTTCCCCGGGGCTGAACCGGGGCTGCCCGGGCCTGTCCCAGGGATGCCCCAGGGCTGTACCGGGGCTGCCCTGGGCTGTCCCGTGGTTGTTCCGGGACTGTCTTGGGGAAGCCCTAGGGATGTACCGGGGCTGCCCCGGGCTGTCCCGGCGCTGTACCGGAGCTGAACCGGGGCTGCCCCGGGCTGTCCCGGCGCTGTACTGGGGTAGCCCTGGGGTTGTCCCGTGGCTGCCCTGGGGCGATCCCGGGGTTGTACCGGGACTGCCCTGGGGCTGTACCGGGGTTGTCCCGGGGCTTACCCGGGTCTATCCCGGGGCTCTACCGGGGATGTACCGGGGCTATCCCGAGGCTGTACCGGGGCTGCCCCGGAGCTGTCCCGGGGCTGTCCTTGGGTTGTACCAGGGTTCCCCGGGGCTGTCCCGGGGCTGTACCGGGGTTGCCCCGGGGCTGTCTCAGGGCTGTACCGGGGCTGTACCGGTGCTGTACCGGGGCTGCCTAGGGGCTGTCTCGGGGCTGTACCGGGGCTATCCCGAGGCTGTCCCGGGGCTTACCCGAGGCTGTCACGGGGCTGTACTGGGGCTACCCCGGAGCTGTCACGGGGCTGTACCGGGGCCGTCCTGGGGTTGGACCG
>NW_010360651.1:8816-9353 GCF_000414095.1 Morus notabilis | reverse complement strand
CTGCCCCGGGGCGGTCTCGGGGCAGACCCGAGGCTGTCCCGGGGTTGTACCAGGCCTGTACTGGGCTTCCCCGGGGCTGTCCTAGGGCTGTACCAGGGCCACCCTGGGGCTGTCCCGTGGCTACCCTGGGGCTGACCCGGGGCTGTCCCAGGGCTGTCCTAGGCCTGTGCCGGGGCTGTCCCAGGGTTGTCCTGGGGCTGTCCCGGGGTTGTACCGGGGCTGTACTGGGGCTTCCCCGGGGATGTCCCGGGGCTGACCCGGTGTCCCGAGGCTGTACTGGAGTTGAACCGGGGTTGCCCTGGGCTGCCCCGGGGCTCAACCGAGACTCCCCCGGGGCTGTACCGGGGTTGCCCCAGGGCTTCCCCGGGCCTTCCCCGGGGCTGTACCGGGGCTTCCTTGGGGCTGTACCGGGGTTGTCCCAGGGCTGTCCCGGGGCTGACCTGGGGGTGTACCGGGGCTGTCTCGTGGCTGTACCGGGCTGTCCCGGGGCTGTCCCGGCGCTGTACCGGAGCTGAACCGGGGCTGGCCCCAGGCCGG
>NW_010360651.1:7532-8538 GCF_000414095.1 Morus notabilis | reverse complement strand
TGTCGCGGGGCTGTACCGGGGCTGCCCGGGGGCTGTACCGGGGCTGTCCCGGGGCTGTTCCGAGGCTGTCCTGGGGTTGTCCCGGGGCTGACCCGGGGCTGTTCCGAGGCTGTCCTGGGGTTTTCCCGGGGCTGACTCGGGGCTGACCCGGGGCTCTACCGGGGCTGTCCCGGGGCTGTACCGGGGTTGCCCCGGGGCTTTCCCGGGGTTGTCCCGGGGCTGACCCAGGGTTGTCCCGGGGTTGTCCCGGGGCTGAGCCAGGGCTGTCCCGGGGCTATACCGAGGCTGTACCGGGGCTGCCTCGGGGCTGTCCCGGGGCTCTACCGGGGCTTCACCGGGGCTGTCCCGGGCTGTTGGTCTCCAAATCGAATTCGGATGCGGAAGCGTTGTGCGGGGGGAAGAGACGGATCGTGTATAACAAAAATTTTCATAAAACTTTTGAGATACTCTATAGATTATATTAATTTATGCAGGAATAAATTAATCTCATTAATTTATATATATATCAAGAACTCAATGTCTTCCACGAACAGTCCTTGCTCCAAATCTTTGTGTTTAGAAAACCAATGTCTACCACGTCAATTCCTAGAATCCATGAAAACGTGTGTGTGTGGGCACACATGAGACAAAACGGGTTACAATAAACACTCGAATTTCGACAAACACCATCGCATGCACGATGTGGAATTTTTTTGGAAGTAGAAGTCAAACTTCAAAACAGAATTAAATCCCTATCTCCAATTTTGAATTTGGAACAAAAAAATCCCTTCCACCTTATCCTTTAGTGGCCGGCCATGATAGGGATTTTCTCCCTTGTGTGTGGCGCCAAAAACAGACAGGGAAGGAAGAGAAAAATCATCCTTTATCCTGTAGTCCAATTTTGACTCAAATTCAAATTCTAATTTAAGTCAAACTTAAATTAATTTGAATTCTAAATTGAACAACTTATCAAACAAGTTTAAATGGATAAATCTAGATGTGTTCAAATTCAAATTTAAATAATCAC
>NW_010360651.1:7275-7491 GCF_000414095.1 Morus notabilis | reverse complement strand
ATTCTTAATTAATTATTTTTGAGTATTTAATTTTAGAATTTTGTAATTCTAAAATTCCCATTTTGCCCTTTGTGTCTGGCAGAATTACTAGGACGACGCGGGGACTAATGGACCTATAATCCCGAGCTCCAATAAAATTAATAACTTTAATTAATTAATTAATTCTATTAATTCCAATAGTTACTCCACTATAAACTTGGAATTGCACTCTCAAAA
>NW_010360651.1:4489-5811 GCF_000414095.1 Morus notabilis | reverse complement strand
TGTGCCGGGCCTGCATTGGGTCTACCCCGGGGTTGTCCCAGGGCTGCCCCGGGGCTGTCCCGGGGCTGTACCGGTGCTGTCCCGACGTTGTACCGGGGCTGTACCGGGACTGTACTGGGGCTATCCCGGAGCTATCTCAGGGCTGTACCGGTGCTTTCCCGGGGCTGTCCCGGAGCTGACCCGGGGCAGTACCGGGGCTACCTCGGGGCTGTACCGGGGCTGTACCGGGGCTTCCCCGGGTATGTCCCGGGGCAGACCCGGGGATGTCCCGGGGCTGTCCCGGGGCTACCCCGGGGCTTTCCCGGTTTTGTCCCAGGGTTGACCCGGGGCTACACCGTGACTGTACCGGGGCTGCCGCGGGGCTGCCACGGGGCTGACCCGATGATGTCACGGGGCTTCCACGGGGCTGTCCCGGGTCTGTCCCGGGGCTGTACCGGCACTGTATCGGGGCTGCCCCGGGTTGTCCCGGTGCTGTCCCGGGGCTGACCTGGGGCACTTCCGGGGCTGCCCCAGGGCTGTACCGGGACAGCCCCGTGGCTGTCCCGGGGCTATCCCTGGGCTGTACCGGGGTTACCCCAGCGCAGTCCTGGGCTGGGCCGGGGCTGTCCTGGGATTTTTCCGGGGCTGCTACCCGGGATTGCCCCGAGGCTGTCCCAGGGCTGACCCGGGGCTATCCCGCGGCTGTACCGGGGGTGTCCAGGGGTTGTCCCGGGGTTGTACTGGGGCTTCCCTGGGGCTGTCGCGGGGCTGCCCTGGGGCTGTCGCGGGGCTGCCCCGGGGATGTCCCGGGGATGCCCCGGGACTGTCCCGGGGCTGTCCCAGGGTTTTACCGGGGTTGTACGGGGGTTGCCCCGGGGCTGTCCCAAGTTGTCCCGGGGCTGTACCAGGACTATCCGGAGGCTGAACCAGGGCTGTACCAGCGCTGCCCCGAGGATGTCCCGTGACTGTCTCGGGGCTATACTGGAGCTGTATCGGGGCTCTCCCGGGGCTGTCCCGGGACTGACCCGGGGCTGTCCCAGGGATACCCCGGGGCAGTACCGGGGCTGTGCCGGGGCTATCCCGAGGCTGTACCGGGGCTGGCCCGGGGCTGTACCGGTGCTGTACTGGGGCTTCCCCGGGAATGTCCCGGGGCTGGCCCAGGGATGTCCCGTGGCTATCCCGGTGCTGCCCCGGGGCTATTCCGGGGCTATACCGGGGCTGCCGTGGGGCTGTCCTGGGGCTACCCCCGGGCTGACCCGGGGCTGTACCAGGGCTGTCCCGGGGCTGTACCGGGGCTGCCCCGGGGCTTTCCCGGGGTTGTCCCAGGGCTGAGCCAGGGGTGC
>NW_010360651.1:502-1433 GCF_000414095.1 Morus notabilis | reverse complement strand
ACAAAATTTCAGAAAAACTTTTGAGATACTCTATAGATTATATTAATTTATGCACGAATAAATTAATCGTATTAATTTATATATCAAGAACTCAATCTGGAAAAAATACCTGGAAGCCGACTCGGATGATAACTTGAGTTCTTTATCCACGAATAGTCCATGCTCCAGGTTTTGTGTTTAGGATACGCATGCACGATGTGGAATTTTTGGAGAAAAATATTTTCTCTTTATTGCTATTGAGAATTTCGGCCACCTAACTCTTAGGGTTGAAAAATTGTTTCAAAACAATTGTGTCCACAATTTTCTATCATTCTCATATTTAAAGAATTGGAGTCAAACTTCAAAACAGAATCAAATCCCTATCTCCAATTTTGAATTTCAGAAGAAAAAATCCCTTCCCCTTATCCATAAGGTGGCCGGCCACACCCTTAGGGTTTCACCCTGTGTGTGGCACCCACAGCAGATAGGGAAGGAAGAGATTTTATCCTTTATCCAGTAGTCCAATTTTTAATTCAAATTCAAATTCGAATTTAAGTCAAACTTAAATTAATTTTTGAACAACTTATCAAATAAGTTTAAAAGGATAAATTTAAATTATGTTCACAATTCAAATTCAAATTTAAATAATCACATTATTTAAATAATAATTAATTCTCTGTTAATTATTTTTTGAGTATTTAATTTTAGAATTCCGTAATTCTAAAATTCCGATTTTGCCCTTTGTGTCTGGTAGAATTACAAGGACAACGTGGGGACTTATGGACCTATAATCCTGAGCTCCAATAAAATTAATAATTAATTAAACACTTTAATTAATTAATTAACTCTATTAATTCTAATAGTTACTCCACTATAAACTTGGAATTAAACTCTCAAAATTATAGACATTAATTACTTCTAAACTGCGAAGTGTCCATTTGATATAGTCATT
>NW_010360651.1:0-382 GCF_000414095.1 Morus notabilis | reverse complement strand
AGCGCTCTTACTAATCCAAGTACCGAATCAACACTCAAGAGAATTATTTATCTGCTTCTTTCTCAAGAAGGAATGGATTCCATCTCGTATAATAACATTCCCAGCTACCTATTTCATTATGTCTCCAAAATACAAGGAATAGGATTCAGGGTCTCAGAATCCGTACCGAGTAAATCAAAAGACATAAATCCATAAATAGGAGTTTGTTAAAAACTCAGGATTAAGATCATCCTATATATGACCATCAGTAGACTCAATTAGAATTTCTATGCTTAACGGAAATTATTAGAAATTCATATTGTGTCTTTATCCTTGTTCCACATAATTTTATTTTGCGAAATACACTCATTCAATATCTCGCCATATTAACAGTGCGGATAAC
>NW_010360650.1:363-528 GCF_000414095.1 Morus notabilis | reverse complement strand
AACCCTAAACCCTAAACCCTGAACCCCGATCCCCGAACCCTGAACCCTGCACCCTGAACCCTGAACCTGAACCCTGAACTGTGAACTGTGAACCGTGAACTGTGAACCTTAAACCGTAAACCCTAAACCCTTAGCCCCAAGCCCCATACCCCAAACCCCAAACCC
>NW_010360650.1:0-252 GCF_000414095.1 Morus notabilis | reverse complement strand
AACCCCAAACCCCAAACCCTTAACCCCAAACCCTAAACCCTAAACCCTAAACCCCAAACCCTAAACCCTAAACCCTGAACCCCGAACCCCAAACCCCAAACCCTGAATCCCGAACTCCGAACCCTGAACCCTGCACCCTAAACCCAAAACCCCCTAAACCCCCAACCTTGAACCCAGACCCCAGAACCCAAAACCCTAAACCTTGAATCCTGAACCCTAAACCGTGAACCCTGAACCCTGAACCCTGAACCC
>NW_010360649.1:0-6372 GCF_000414095.1 Morus notabilis | reverse complement strand
GCAGTTGTATACTTGTACTTGTACATTTAAAAAAACAAAAACAAAAAAAAAACAAAAAACAAAAAAAAAAAAGAAATGAAAACTTTGTCTCAAGCAACAAAAGTCTCTGACGTAGAGAGTGATCCGAAACGGGGTTTACTGACCGAATCGGATGGAGAAAGGACGGGCAGTCCAAATTCTCCTAGATCTATTAGGCTACGGGCAGCCGTAAGCAAAGAAACCAGAGAGCAAACTCAGGACAAAAGTTGATTTAGGATTAATTGATTTTTCTGCTCTTCACGAAAGCAAGTCTTGCCTAATAAGGCTTACAGAAACAAAACGATAGCTCACAGGGCTAACGACAAAGCATAAGTAAAACGACAGCTCAAAAAGGAAAGACAAATAACTAAGTAAACGACAGGAAATATAGCTATCAATATGCTACTGCATCAGTGACCCCCGCTGTAGAAAAGAATTCATCCGCGAATTCAAACAAGAGAGGCTGAAGAAGCATCTGGTGGGAAGTACTCGTACAAGTATGAGACATTGAAGGTAGGCGAGATATGCAAATCAGGGGGAAGGTCAATAACATAAGCATTATCATCGATTTTCTGACTGATGTGAAATGGTCCCAACTTCTTAGGTTTCAGTTTGTTGTAAGTCCCCATAGGAAAACGCTCCTTACGAAGATGCACCATAACCAAGTCACCTTCGTGGAACACCTTTGCGCAGCGGTGCTTGTCAGCATCGAGCTTGTAACGGGCAGCAGCCTCGGTCAACTTCTTCTGGACATTCTGGTGGGTCAAGACCACGTCATCAACAAGGGCGGCAGCAGTCTTGCTCCGGAACTTGGGGAGTTGGAGTAGATCCACGTTAAAATTAGGCACTTTAGTGTAGACAATGGAAAAGGGAGACTGACCAGTAAAACGGTTTGTCATGGAATTGTAGGCAAACTCGATCTGAGCAAGAGAGAGATCCCACCCTTTTGGTTTGTCACTAGCAACACAGCGTAGCATGTCACCCAAAGTGCGATTGACAACATCGGTTTGGCCGTCAATTTGAGGGTGATAGGCGCTACTAAACTTCAACGAAGTGTCAAAACGCTTCCAGAGCTCACGCCAAAAATGGGAGATGAACTTGCCATCTCTGTCCGAGGTAATGGACCGGGGTACCCCATGGAGCGTCACAACGTCGCGAAAGAAGAGATGGGCGACAAAGCTTGCATCTCCCGTCTTGCGTGAAGGACTGAAGTGCACCATCTTGGAGAACTTGTCAACCACAACCATCACTGAATCAACATGGTGAGTCGTCTTGGGCAGACCAAGGACAAAGTCCAAGCTCAGGTCAACCTAAATAGTCTCAGGGATAGGAAGGGGAGTGTAGAGGCCAGTGTTTTGAGAGTGTCCCTTGGCCGACTGGCAAACACCGCAGCGTTCCACAAACAGAGTAACATCACGACGCATGGAGGGCCAAAAGAAACGCTCACTTAGGAGAGTGAAAGTTTTGTCTCAGCTCGAATGCACTGCCAGGCCGCCTGAGTGTAGCTCTCGGATGAGCTGCTCGCGAAGGGATGTGTGAGGAACACAAAGTTGATTTCCTTTGAATAGGAAACCGTCTTGATTGGAGAAATCGCTACAGGGTTCCCGTTGAGCACATTTGGTCCAGGGAGGGCCGAAATCTGCATCGTTAGGATAGAAACCTTTGAGTGTGTCGAAAGCTGTGAACTCCGAGTGGAAGGTGACTAAGAGGTGAGCACGACGAATCAGCGCATCAGCCACTTTGTTTTGAACACCTGAACAATGTTTGATAACAAAAGTAAATTTCTCTAAGAAAAGAATCCATCGGGCGTGCATGCGGCTAATAGACTTTTGAGACTTGAGGAAACGAAGTGCTTGGTGGTCGCTGTGAAGCACAAACTCTTTATGCACTAGGAAATGTTCCCAAATTTTCAAAGCTCGAATGACCGCGTATAGTTCTTGCTCATAAGTAAACCACCGCTGCCTAGTTTCATTGATTTTCTCGTTGAAATACTCAATGGGTCTGCCTTCTTCTGTCAACACAGCACCAATTCTCAACATGGAGGCATCGGTTTCTACCTCGAAAGCCTTGTCAAAGTTAGGTAGCGCGAGGATGGGAGCCGAGGTTAGCTTAGACTTAAGAGTCCGGAAGCTGTCATCTTGGCCAGGACCCCATTGTAAGGTCTTATGATTCAAACAATCAGTGAGGAGGGCTGCAATGCTGCTGAAATTACGGACGAACAGTCGGTAAAAGGTTGCTAACCCGTGGACACTGCGGACCTCGCTGACAGTGGTAAGAGTGGGCCATTCTTTGATGGCGACAATCTTATTGTCATCAGTGGCAATTCCCTCGGCACTCACTACGAAGCCCAAGAAGAGGACTCGATCTGTCATAAAGACACACTTCTTCATGTTGAGATAAAGCTTGCTTTGCCGAAGAGCTTCAAATATGGCCTCCAAGTGCTGCAAATGGTCGCCGTGATTATTGCTATGGACAAGGATATCATCAAAGTATACCACAGCGAACTCACCAATGAATGGCTTGAGGACTTGGTGTATGAGCCTCATGAAAGTACTTGGGGCGTTGCATAGCCCGAATGGCATGACTAGCCATTTGTATAATCCTTCACGAGTCTTGAATGCGGTCTTCCACTCATCTTTAGGCCGGATGCGAATTTGATGATAGCCACTCCGGAGGTCCAATTTAGAGAACACCGTGGCACCCTTTAGTTTGTCCAGCATATCCTCGAGTCGAGGGATAGGGAACCTATACTTCACGGTGATCTTGTTAATTGCGCGGCTGTCAACACACATTCTCCAAGTGTGATCCTTCTTTGGGACCAAGAGGGCCGGGACGACACAAAGGCTCAAGCTTGTTCTAATGAGTCTCTTAGACATCAAGTCATCAACGATGCCCTGAAGGATCTCATTCTCCTTTAGGCTCATGCGGTAGTGCGGGATGTTTGGGAGAGAGGCTCCAGGCACGAGATCGATGTGATGTTGGATATCACGCATAGGGGGTAGCATGCTTGGTAGTTCCTCCGGGGATACGTCACCAAATTTCTGCAGTAAGACCTCCAATAATGGTGGTACAGTGGCTGCCTCGTGGTTTTTTCTTTCAACACCAAGGCGAAGACAAAGGGTTCCCCAAGCATCTCCTTTTGGAAGGCTGCACCACTCTGATTACACATTACCTTCTTTTCGGAGATCGGACCGCTAGAACTAGGTTGTTGTTCCTTGGAGGGGAGAAGGACGATTTTTCATCCTTTCCACTCGAATTGATAAGTATTGTCTCGGCCGTTGCGGACAGTCTTCATGTCGAACTCCCAAGGTTGTCCTAAAAGGACATGACAAGAATCCGTGTCGATAACATCACACTCCACCTCGTCTCTATAAAACTTTCTGATAGAGAAGGGGACTCGACACACTTCATCGACTCTAACGTCCACACCTTTCTTCACCCATCCAATCCTGTAAGGGTGAGGTTTTTTTGTGGTCTGTAAGCCGAGAGCCTTGACTAGCCCTCTTGATACCACATTCTCACTACTACTGCTGTCAATAATGACGTTGCACACCTTCGAGTTGATGGTGCACTTGGTCTTAAAAATAGCATGTCGCTGAGTGGGTTCAAGGCGCTTCGGGGACAGCAACAAGTGCTGCATAACACATATGACTTCCTCACCCACATCACCTTCGACCACTTCGGCTCCCTTAAAGGAACCAAACATCTCTGTGAACTCCTCACTGCCCGATTCCATTTCTCCTTCAGCTAGGTTAGCTTGAGGCTTTCGGATGGGACATTCATTTGATTTGTGGCCGGGTTGGTTACAGCGGTAGCATTTGAATCCATAAGGCTTGGCATATGGGTTAGGTGCCGTGTTTGGATTGGGGTTGGTGTTTGAAGTGTTTAAGGCCGGGTTAGGTTTGAAGGGGGCTATGTTTGGGGCAGGCTTTGGTGAGTTATGGGGGCTATTGGTGTTGGTGTTTGGCTTGTTTTGTGTGTATTCTGGTGGGTTCCGACGGTAGAAAAAAGGTTTTGTGGACTTAATAACGCTCATCTCGGCTTTATAGGCTAGGTTTATAGCTTGGGGAAGGGTTTTGATGGTTTTGAGCTCGAGTTTCTCTTAGATAGGCTCGCGAAGGCCTCAGATGAATCGGGCCACCTGTTGGAGGCTGCTCTCATGCAGATTATTCCGAGCACTAAGCCTCAAAAACTCCTCAGTGTATTCTCCAGTTGATCTACTGCCTTGGGCGCAGTTCTGCAAACGTAAATAAAGGATTTGTTCGTAGTCACTCGGGAGGAATTGTGACTTCATGAGTTCCTTCATTTGCCTCCATAACCTGATTGGGCCGCGTCCCTCCTCTCGCCTCTACATCTTCACCTGTTCCTACCATGCCGAAGCTCCGGTGTTCAACCGATAAGCAACCAATTTCACCTGTTCTTTCTTCGGAATATCCATATAATCAATAAAGTTGTCCACAGTTTTAACCCAGTCCAGGAACCTCTCAATATCCAGGTACCCGTCAAATTCAGGAATATCAATTCTTAACTTAAATCCTTTAGATTGGAATGAAGATTTGTAGCCATACCTGGGTTCGTGTTCGTCCTCATCTTCGGTTTCAGATCCAGTACCCTAATGCCTCCTCCATCACGGTGGCTCACTTTCTGATTCTGAATCTTCAGATTGCAAAGGAAATTGGGGACAGTGACGGTGATGATGATGGCGCGGTGGAGTTCCAGAAAACTCCCGGTCCTGCCGTTGGCAACGAGTTTCACCCGATCCTTCGATGTCGGTGGGCCTCGAGTTGGACAGAGCTTCAGGCATCTCCTGCAGGAATTTGTCAAACTTTATTTCAATGCGCTGCTCCATATCTCCTATGGCGTTCCACAATGCCTCAGCTTCTCCACTCTCAGCAACTGGGCCCTTAGAGCTTCCTCCGCCGTTCTTGGCCATCGTACCTCCCCGGGAAAGAACCGAGGGCTCTGATACCAAATTGACGTAGAGAGTGATCCGAAACGGGGTTTACCGACCGAATCGGATGGAGAAAGGATGGGCAGTCCGAATTCTCCTAGATCTATTAGGCTACGGGCAACCGTAAGCAAAGAAACCAGAGAGCAAACTCAGGGCAAAAGTTGATTTAGGATTAATTGATTTTTCTGCTCTCCACAAAAGCAAGTCTTGCCTAATAAGGCTTACAGAAACAAAACGATAGCTCACAGGGCTAACGAAAAAGCATAAGTAAAACGACAGCTCAAAAAGGAATGACAAATAACTAAGTAAACGACAGGAAATACTAAGTAAACGAAAGGAAATATAGCTATCAATATGCTACTGCATCAGTCTCTCATTTTTTATTCACAATTCAAATCACAACTTAAATCTTTTACTATAATATTTTCACTTATTAAAATTTAAATTTAACTTGTTTTACAATAATATTTTTCTCACATAAATTTATTTTTTTTGTTCAAATTCTCAACACAAACTCCCAAAAAGAGAGTGGCTATGATTTCTTGAAAAATTTTTGTTGAGGACAAATAATACGTTTGGTTGATGGATTCAGAATCATTTTCGATTTACGTGTATTTTTTGTGAGAGAAAATACTATAGCGAACCATGAACTATGATTCAAACTATGATACGAATCCACCAACCAAACGCAGTGTAATACTTCATTTAAAAGGTGCCAAAGTTTTAAAGGTGTCTTTTTGTTTAGTGTTCAGGGAGGTGGAAAGAGAAAAATGCTTTCCTTATTGTTACTTTCATGGAAGCAAATAATATAAAAATAAGTCATTCAAATTGTGTGCTAATGTTATGTTTGGTACGCTAAGAAAGAGTAAGAAAGGAAGTTGGTGGAGGGATTATTAGGTGAAAAATGGTAAAGTGGATTGTCTAGTAGGAAAGAAGAGAGGATGGAAAGAGAAATAAGCTGGATAAAAGTTGTTGTGCGGCCCACTAATTTTTATCTCTCCAACATTTGAAGGAAAACTTAAATCCACTTATTAATGACTGGAATAGGTTTTCCTATTTCAAAGCTAAATTGATATTAAATAATTTGTAAAATAGTCATTTAGCTTAATACATAGTTTCTTTCCTCTCATCAAACTAAACAATATAAAGAAAAATCAACTTTTTTTCCTTTTCTTAACATTTTTTTTCTTTTATGCGTTTTTTTTTTTCTATTATCTTTTCTTTCCGGCCTGTTACCAAATGGTGTTTAGAAGAAAGGAATAAAATAACATGCATACAGTTCAAGATTCTTTTGTTAGAAATGATATCTTAGAAGCATTACATGTAATATGATATTTATTATTTATTTAATGAAAATTATTTATGTGACCTTAAATATTGTATATAAGTGTTGTATGTGAGAG
>NW_010360648.1:0-559 GCF_000414095.1 Morus notabilis | reverse complement strand
TTCAACACCATCTTCTTCTTTCTTTCCTTTCTTGGTTTTGCTATGATTTCTTCTACTTTGCTTGATGAAATTCTTTGTAATTATGGATTACTTGCTATGGCTTTTAAGTGAAAGAAAATAATCAGAGAATCGATGTAAGTTTTGCCGTATGCGATGGGTCTATTAAAACATCGTGTCATGCGTGTGGACGTGCCACTTGATTAGTAAAAAAAGCTTGCTTGTGTTTGGAGTTGTTTTTGTTTTTAATTTTTACGTTTTTTGAGAAAGAAAAAATAAAAATGAGAGAGAAACGACATTTGTTACAATTAAAAATAAAAAATGGAAATAAAAACAATTTTTTAGTTTAGTGTAAAATATGAGAGAAATAAAAAATGACTTTTAGTCGTTTTTCATTTTTTATTTTTATTTTCTCATCTCTTGAGTAGAGAGAGAGACATTAATGGATTTTTTTATACTGAAAATAATCTCTTAATAAAACTACTAAACACATTTTCAAAAATGATTTGTGTGTAAGATTAAAAACGTTTTCATTTTTATTTTCATACAAAAAATAAAATTA
>NW_010360647.1:0-492 GCF_000414095.1 Morus notabilis | reverse complement strand
ATCTAACGGCTGATGGGCCCCATTATGACACCAAAAGTTGCCATCGTTCACGTGCCATTCGTAGATCGCGAAGATAGCTTCTTTAATCTAACAGTTGATGGGCCCCGTTACGACACCAACATTTGTCGCCCTTCCCGGGACGGTTGTAGAGCGCAAAGAGAGCTTCGATCTAACGGCTGAGGGCCCCGTTTCGACACCAAATGTTGTCGCCATTCTAGTGGCGGCGTTAGAGTGTGAAGAGAGCTTCGATATAACCTCTGATGGGCCGGCCCCATTATGACACAAAAAGTTGTCGCTAAATTCGTGGCGGTTGTAGAGGGGGGAAGAGAGCTTTGATCTGACGGATTATGGGACCCGTAACGACATAAAAAGTTGTTGCCGTTCCCGTGCCAGTTGTAGATCGCGAAGAGAGCTTCGATCTAACGACTGATGGGCCTTCTTACGATACCAAAATTTGTCGCCCTTCCCGGGGCGGTTGTAGAGTACGAAGAG
>NW_010360646.1:60709-93935 GCF_000414095.1 Morus notabilis | reverse complement strand
ATTAATAAATAATAGTATATTATATATAATATATATATATACAATATTATAAAAATTAAAAAATATCATTAAAAAATTCGGGCACATTCGGGCGGGCTCAGGCAGCCAAGACCAAGCCCGTGGCCCATCCAAGGATCTTCTCGGGCTCGGGCGGGCGGGTTTGGGTGTTAGGCACAAATTCAGTTTTTTCAAGCAGTCCGGGTGGCTCGTTTAAAGTTCCAACACTAATTATGGAGGAATCTCCTGTGGTGGTCTGCCAACATATGGATAAGGGAGAGAGATTTTGTTTCAAAAAATCAAATTAGAAGTTTGGGATAATTATCAAGCTTTATCTTGGTGATAAAAAATAGACTTCTTCTAGGAGTCTGACTAGTACTCTATAAATAGGAGATTACAGAAAATTAGAGAACACAATTTTTTGCTCTCCCTAGCATAGTGTTGCCAATTTCTATAGTGTGGGAAGGAAAATTTTCTCTCAAAATTCCATGTCGTGCATGTGTTGATGTTCGTAGAAAAATTTATTTGCTAATCCTGTTTTATTTCAAGTGTGCTCACACACACGTTTTCGTAGATTTAAGGAATTGACAAGAAAGATTTGGGTGTTCTAAACTAGCTTCGAGTGAGGAACATTCGAGGTCAAAGAATTTAAGTTATCGACCTAATTATTCACTAGGTAAATAAATTAATAATTTATTTGTACATAAATTAATGTAATCTATAAAGTATCTCAAAGTTTTATAGAAATTTTTGTTATACACGATCTGTTAAATACACTCTTCCGCATCCAAAATTATTTTAGAAACCAACAATAAAATCATAGACTCATATGTGATAAAATTTAACCATTAACATTTTATGAATGTAACAAAATAAATTCTTTAATTTTTATCATAAAAACCATGTTAACATAGTTCAACAATTTAACGGAGAAATTCGTTGTCTAAATTTAAATAATTTATCAGATTTCTACTAATAAAATTCTCGGACATTACAATTCCAAAAGTAGTTAACTTTTTAAATAAATAAATCGAAATCATTAAATGTAAAAAGTTGTATGAAATGTAGTTCCTAAAATTTTATATAAAAAAAAAAAGCAAAATTAGCTTTTTTGCAACATATTTGACTTTTTTTAATCTATTTATTCACACATGCAACTTTCCAAAAAAAAAAAAAGTTTAGTTGTTATATTTGCCCGACCATCCCATATTGTTACTTATCCGATAATAATAACTTTAAAAACATATACTTTTATAAACATGTTTTGTGTTATAAATCTTTGATCTCCTAATATATTGTTGGTTTCTCAAACTGAATTTTAAAAAACATTTGTGTAGAAGCATGGTATCGATTAAATCATATAAATCTAAATTTAATACAATTATTATTTCATGTTAATTTAACTACTAAGATTTTAAAGAGAAAAAAAGATTTTACCGTCGTACGATTAAGACGTTAATCTTGAACTTCTCCAACACCGTCTAGAACTTTTATAATTCTAAGAACACCACATCTCTTTCTCAACGTATCTCCGGATTAACGTGAACTTGAACGTGTAGGTGTTCTAATAAGTTTCTCAATACATGAGATGGATGAATGGAAAAATTATCTATGATTATCACCCACTTTTCTCAAAAATGTGTGATATCTCTCATTAACCTTCTCTCTTTTTTCTTTTTTTTTTTTTTTTTTCCTTTTCTCACTTTCTCTAAAAAATATTCGGCACTTGTATATCTCTTTTGCATGAGAAATGTACCATTTATTACTTTCTCAATTTCCGTGCAGTTCCTATTTCGGAACATCATCATACGTGCTGTTGCACGTATATATATTTTTTGCTTAATGTGACGAAACGTGCAACATTCCTTTTTTTTTTTAAATTTATTTCGAGAGGAAACATCCCTCTCTCCTTTTTTTTTTATTTGTATTATGGCCAAACCTCATTGGCCAAAATAAAATAAATAAATAAATAAAATTTCTCTAGATGAGAAACGTGGAGAGATATAGGAGTGAAAAAAATTTCCTTATTTTGTAAAAGTGATTAGATTCATCTATATTAATTTAAAATAATTTAAAATTAATTTTAATATTAATTAATCGAATTAATTAATATATATTTAAAATTCTCAATTATAAATTAATAATCATAACTCAATATGATATGTATAGTTCACATTAATCTTATAGAGCCGTTAAGAGAAACTATAGACATAATAATTTTAAGCTCCAATAGACAATTAATTAACACCTTAATTAATATATCAAAATGATTAATTTTAAATTACTCCACTATAAATTTAAAATTGTTATCTTAAAATTATAAAATAATTATGTTCACGAAATTTGTGTTGTCCATTAATATAATCACTACATACGAATTAATCCTCCATAAACGATTCATAATTAAAGCTATGAATTTTTCGTTGAGCTATTTTATTATATCTTTCTTCATGAGTACCATTGATCCTCTAATGAATAATATATTTTATGATCCAATCATAAAATTGAGTGCTATTATTATTCAAATTCTGAATCAACACTTATGAGAACCATCCATTTACTTCATTATGAAGTAATAAATTTCATCTTGTAAATTAATATTCCCGGCTATTTATTTTACTATGCTCCCAATATACCAAGGCTTTGACACTATTCATATGTGTCATTGCTCAATATGTCAAAGAACATAATATCATAAATAGGAGTTAATTAATTACTCAAAATTAAGATTAATTCATATATGACCATCATTAATTAATATTGAATGCTCTATTTAATAACATAATTTATTAGAGATTCATAATTAATCGCGTTCTAATCCTATGTAATCATATTACATAAAATGCTTTCATTCTAATAATCTCATTATTAACAATCTAGGATAAGATTGTTTCATTCAGAATGTAATGAACCACATTAGTAATTTTAAATTAAAGATCCCAACTTTAATTTATAATTACTGACAAGTTTAAATTATTTTACTTCAAACATTACCCTCTGCATATAACACTTATATACAATGTTTAAAATTATATCTAAAATAATCTAGAGATTTTGATATTTATAAACATCACATGCATGCAAAGTAATATTAAAAAAAATTCTCATTTCATTAATAATCAGCAAAATATTTACATCTCATTTGATTAATGAACATATACCTCAACATATATCACTTTATTTTTTTAGTAAAATGCACATTTCTATAAAATAAAAAAAAATACAAACAAATATAATTCAAAACAAAATAAAACGCTAAAACTCAGCACATTCAAAATTTAACCGAAAAGATAATACTCATTCATTTCTTACCCACTCATTAGACTTTTTCAATATCAAATTAAGAAAAAAAAGTTTACCTTAAAAAAAGATTAGAAAACAATTAACTACAAACTATAATCCACGATATAACAAAATGTCTCCCACGATTATTTATAACATTGATTTACTATAACAAAAAATAAAAAATTTTATTGTCTATGACAAATTATTTAGAAATTTAGTGGCTGTTTATAGAATCGCTCTCTTTTTTTGTTTTGTTTTAGTTTAGGAACTACGTTTGGTGTAATTCTTGTATTTAATGTTTTTTTAAATCTATTTATTAACCAACAAACTAATTTTGTCATTTTTCTGGTTTAAGGATTAAATTTAATAAAACTTTTAACACAGGAACTATTTCTAAAGAAAGAATATAGATCAGAGAATTTTTATGATACAAAGTTAATGATTTTCATAATTTAATAGAGAAAGTATTTATAAGACAACTATTGAGTTTAGATACTATTTTTATGAGCCAAAATTGACAATAAAAATTAATTTTAAAAAGAGAAAATTTCAGCAACCATCCATCAATATAACTCTTTGTTATTTTCTACCAAAACAGAAACATTTCATGAAAAGCACAGGGTCACAGCGACCACAAACAATAAAAATAGTAATAATAATAATAAACAATAGTTAAAACAATCATAAAAAGGTGAAAAGCTAACGTATACAAGCCCGTCTAGCTCAGTCGGTAGAGCGCAAGGCTCTTAACCTTGTTTTATGGTTAGATGTATATTTTTTTTCCCTGAGCTGTGACAAGTATAACAAAAGATAAAAAAATATATAATAATATTCAAATGTAAATATATACCAATATAAGAATAAAACATCACACCAAAAACCAGAAGAGTGTACGCATCAGCTCACCAGTTCACTTACTGGGGTGGCATCTATGATGGTACTGCCACAAGGAACCTTAGGCCGGTTAAGCACCCGCTGATAGGTTTCTTCTGTTCTCTTGGAATTAATAGGAAACCACTGAAGTACTCCACATGCTCAAGACAAACATATAAACAAATTGACTAATGCACTACAGGAAAATGATGCCTCTTTTTAATAAGAAATTATAAAAATCTCTACTGCAAAATACAAACACAACAATAAGATGCCCGTCTAGCTCAGTGGGTACCATGTGGTCGTGGGTTCGACCCCCACGGTGAGCGTGTTTCATATGTAATTTACTTTCTTTTTTCTTTTTTTTTTTTCCTTTCTGGGTTTTCAAAGAATTTTCTTCCCCGTGGTGGGCTTTGTTTTCATAGAAGTGTGACAACATAGCCCTACACAAGACCATGTAAAAAAAGATGCATCTACATATACAAGTACAACAACATGACTCAACCCAAAAGCGTGAACGCATCGACTGATATGTTTGATTACTAGGGCACCATCCATGACTAGTCCCACCAAAAAGACAAAAGACACTAGTTGTACCTCAATGCCTCATAAGCATCTGCTGATGAGCAAAACGTTTATAGGAAACAGGGGATAAACCATCCAACAAGTACTTCCACATGGTTCTTCCATAAAATGCTTCCTTTAAAAATTTTGTTGCAATGACATTGGAGATCAAGGTGCCAGATGAAAACATGTATCCAATAGTGTGTGAACTTCAGCAAGGGAAGACACTTTGAAATCTGGTTTGTGTTCCACATTGGCATATTTTGGAGAATCGTACCTTCCATCTTCATCAAGCAAGCATGCAAATGCTCCTGCTTGCTTACCACATTTTACCTGCAAAAGGTCGAGTATGTGATGTTTTCTGTATATACAGCACAAGTAAGAAACCATTGATGTCGGATTGACAACGGGATAATATGTTTTAAGGCAACTTCCTTAACATAGCAATAAGAGAGACTCTAAAGCGGTTCAAATAATGAGAGTTACATTCTGACACACGTCAATAGTTTACAATGTTTCTAGGTTAATCTGATCATATTTAGATTGAGAGATGTCAATAAATAACAGTCAAAGAATGGTATTGTAAACTAATGTGGTTTCATATCTACCACATAACGTACATCATCTTTAAGACTGTCACCAACCATCATCACTTCACTAGGCTGAACATCCCAGGCTGAACATATATGTAGAAGCGGAGCTGGGTCTGGCTTGAAAGGACGAAATTCCCTGCTTAGAGCTGGAGAAAATCTTATCTGCAGCAATAACAAATAAAAAAATAAAGTTCATATTGATTACTTCAGTCATAAGGAGAAACATAATTTCTATTTACACAACACCATTTTATAAACCTCTTAGTTTTTGTATTTTAAGGGCCTTACCCCAAAACGTTCATGAAACAAGTCCACTGCAGCCTTAACATTGCGCGTGATTAACCCTTGCCTGAAAAATACACATTCAACCAAATAACCATTTTATCACCAAGCAGGAAATTTAATACCGCCATTGCACAAAAAGATTATCAATTTAGCATTGAGAAGTTTTTCTGGCAATCAAAGGTTATAAACATCATTGACTTGAACACGTACACGTTGTTGACTTGTTTATCCAAAAGTTTAAATCTTTGGACGCCAGGGATAACACATTCCAATGCCCATCCAAAACATACAAAATTTAGGATAAAATAGACGAATTCAATTAACTTACAAGGAAAAAAAAGAAATGACTAGTAAGAAAAACAAAAGATTGTGCTTGACCTTATGCCTTTAGAATCGAGAAAACTGCAAAGTTCCGCGGCACCTGCGTCCAAAAAAGACTGAACAAATTCATCCATCTTATCTCTAAATTGATGGTCAAAATTGAAAATGTAGAGCTCGCATCTTCCATTTTTTCATCCAGCATTTTCCTAAGAAATCAACAGAAACAGAAAAATTGTCTAAAACAAAAATGTAGTTTACGTTTCACATCTTCCATTTTCCTCGGCAAACAAACGCAAACCAGAAAAACAAATGCAGTCATTATCTTATCTCTAAATCAAGGGCCGAAAACGAAAAATGTAGGTTTCACATCCTAACATTTTCTCGGCAAACAACCAGGAACCAGAAGCACCACGAATTAAGCCATTATCCTAACTTAGACCAAGTAAGTATGCTAGGATTCAGATCTTCCATTTTCTCATACAACACTTTCTCGGAAAACAAACAGAAGCCAGAAGAACAAACAAACCAACAAAATTCTCGGACCTGGCATGATCTGGAGGCGATCGAGTCCCTGGCGCTCGAAATCGGCGATGGTTTCGATCGCCTTTCGCTGCTTCTCGGGGCTCCAATTCTCGATTTGGTGCAAGATATCGATTCCAGAGGGATTCTTGGCCTTGATCCTAAAGTACTCTTCGTCGCCGAGCACCGCTCTGTACATCGCCGGGAAATCGATGGTCGGAACGGTTAGAGTTCCGTCCATGTCGAAGACGACGCCTCTGAGGCGAGCTTTGGACGGAGGATTTGGAGCCGCAAAATTGGAATTGGATGAGAGATTCGCCATTGGAATTGGGGATTTTGGTTTTGAAGAGTGGAGGAAGAGGATGGCTTTGGATAAGGGGAGTGGCATGGTAGAGAGAGAAAACGACAGAGCGGAAAAGGGATAAGAAAATTGATACGGAAAAGGAATATTTTTTCTTTTTTTCCTTTCTTGAGCAGGGCCTATAGTATAGCCCTTTTGCGCTCGTCCGGGTTCCAACCCACGTGGTCTACCGCAGGTACTCGCCCCTAATAGAGCGGGTATAGAGATGTTATTCGGGAATGGAGGAGGATACGGAGGTTAAAATTAACCGCTAAATTAGGACCGGGGCGGGGTTGGAAAAAGCTCCTAAATCAGGAGCGGGGCGGGGCTGAGGAAAGCTCTTTCGTTTTAGATCCCGCTTGATTATGTGTACTTTTATTTAATATTATATTTTATAAAAGAATTTTAAATGAGATATGTAATTATTAGTAATTATAGATAATCAAAAATTTTAAATGAGATATATATTTACAAGATATTAGTTGTTATATTGCTACATTTTATAATGAATTTAATGAAATTTGCTTTGAATATAATAATGTTACAATTTTTTAAATTCTTATTTCTTAACGGATAAATGGGTAGGGTATGAGAATTTTTCTCCTAGTAAAAAATCCATGATCCGACCATGTCTTAAATTAAGTGGGTATGGAGGCGGATATGAGGATAAAAAGGGAGTAGGGTACGGGGGTAGGGGAAGCACACCTGTCCTTATCCCACCTCCATTGCCATCCCTAGGTCCACCCTAACTCCTAACCTCCACCATCTGGGCTAGAGATGTCAAATGTGTCGTTGATGAGTGCGTAATTTATGCACTCATTCGTTACTCCTTTAGCTAGTTTCGGTGTGTTTTTCCTCAAGTTGTTATGTGAATTTGATGACTTTCCCTTGAGTGTGTAGGAAATGGTGAAATCGCTGAGTTTTGAGGCATTTTGGATCAAAAAGACAGAGAACGAGGCGATATGGCCCCTTCAGATGGCGATGCGACTCATAAAGGAGCAAAATCGAGCAAACCTGTGCGAAGGACCAGTGAGGGATGCGATATGTCACCTCCTTTGTGGAGATATGTTGCTGCCTTTAGGCGATATGTCGCCTATTCTAGGGGATATATCGCCTGAGTTACCCGATTTTATTAGAAACACGCGTTTTGCCCTAGTTTGGTGCAGGGATTTTTATGGAAAGTTAGAATTGGCTTCTTGGGGATGTGCTGGACGTGGAATATAAGGAAGAAAGGCCGAAAACTGAAGGGGGAAGGAGAAAAATGAAAACAAAAATTGCAAAGGAAGAAAATCTGAATTGGAGAGGATTCCAGAGGGAAATTGGAGGGATTCTTCAAGAATTCTAAGCGTTCTTCGTTCTCTTCTTCTCTTTCTTTTTGTATTTTTCTATATTTTGAATATTATTTGTAGATTGTGAGCCACATGATGTGTGGCTAATTTTCTTATTTGTTAGGGTTTAGATGAATCTCTATTTGTGATATTTGTTTCGACATTTTAATGTGCATTTAATTAAAGCTCTTCGTTTCTTTTGTGTTCTATTTTGAATTGTCGCTGCCAAATCTATGATTTACATATTGTTATGCTTTGTGAGATTATGAATTGGACAAATTTAGATTGTGAGGATTAATACTCGAGAGGAGAACGTTCAAGCAATCAAGAAACGGGTAGAACAACTTAGGTTGGTGTGAGGTTGAGAGATAAACATTGCTTAGGTAGCCGAAACAATTTTAGGTTGTGAAATTGAGAAGTGGAATTCCAGGAATTGTTTCTAGAGTGGAACTTAATGAAGGTAGGGGTGAATAGTTGTATAGAGATATAGGCTTGATATCACCTACACATTCTTTATGCGGCACTCGAGAGAGGGTATAAGGATATACATCACTCTAGGTTCTCGAGAACGTTGAGTTAGGTTAGGCACATTACTACGGAGAAACATAATCGAAATAGAGTGAAGTCAAGACCCTAGCATTGTCATTATATTGATTTTTCATTTTAATTTCAGCGCGTGTCATTCGTTACTGTCATCTTTCCTTTTGATTTAGTTTTCCTTTATTTTAGTTTTTCTTTGAGTTTATCACATCCAAATTTGATCGCTTAGATAAAGTAAGATATCATATTCACAATAGTTAGTTTACATTCTTAACGTCAATCCTCGTGGGACGATATCGATCTTAGGACCACTTTATTACTTGTACGACTTGTGCACTTGCAAGCATAGTCAAATTATTTGCAACAAGTTTTTGGCATCGTTGCCGGGGATTGAACGGCTAAGATTTAGACTACTATAGTGAAGAAATATCTTGTTTTAATCTAAGTTTTTTTCTATTTGTATTTATTTATCTATTTTTCTTTGGTTGTGTTCGTAGGTGCATGCAAAAAGCACGTGGCTCGGAACTCTTGCTTTTGGATTCAGAAATCGAATGAACTATTCGAGCTTTAAGGAGAAAATGACGAGCTAGGGCTAAAAACATGGCCGAGGGACAAAACCACTTAGACCAGCAATGGATGTTGCGAGATTATTTCAAGCCCGTGGTGAACGAGAATTATTCGGGCATCCAATGTCAACAAGTCAATGCTAACAACTTCGTGCTCAAGCCGGCCCTCGTCAACATGGTCCAGCAGAACCAATATATGGAGGCTTGCCGCACGAGGATCCCAATATCCACTTGGCCACTTTTCTGGAGATTTGTGACACAGTGAAAATTAATGGAGTGAGTGCCGAGATCATCCGTTTGAAACTCTTCCCATTCTCCTTGCGAGACCGGGCTCGGTCATGGCTTCAATCTTTACCATCAGGGAGTGTAGTCGTATGGGAGGACATGGCCCAAAAGTTCCTCATCAAATTCTTCCCTCCCTCCAAGACGTCTCAACTGAGGGCCGAGATTACTCAATTTCGGCAGTTTGAGTATGAACAATTATATGAGGTGTGGGAACGGTTGAAAGAGATGGTCCGCAAGTGCCCTCAACACGGTATTGAGGATTGGTTCCAAGTTCAACTTTTCTACAATGGGCTTATTGGGCAAACTAAGGCCCATATTGTTGCAGTGGCTGGTGGAACCATCTTGTCAAAGACACCCAGAGATGCACTCAATCTCTTTGAGGACATGGCAATGAATAATTGTCAATGGCAAAACGAGCGGTCCACTGTGAAGAAAGCAGCAAGGATTTATGATGTGGATCAAACGACATCTCTCATGGCTCAAATGGCGCTCTTGACTAATCAAATCCAAGGTCTTACCACAACTAATGCAAATGGTAATCAAGAAGCGGTAAAGATGGCACAAACTTCAAATTCAAGTGATTCGTATGATGAGCAATGTCACTTCGTCAACAGTAACTACAACTTCAGGCCCAACAATAACTTACCGACATATTATTATCCCGGGCTCCGCAACCATGAGAATTTCTCTTATGCCAACAATCGGAATGTTTTACAACCAACCCTGGAGTCGAGTAAACCGGCAATGGAAAAGCCTTCCTCATCACTTGAAGAGCTTTTGAAGGCGTATATTGTGGACTCTAAGGCTCGTCTTGATCAACATGACGCTCGTCTCAATAACATTGAAACTCACTGCACCAATTTGGGAGGCACGATGAAGGCACTAGAAACACAAGTTGGCCAATTGGCTAATGCTATAAAAGGGCAATAATCACGGTCCTTCCTGAGTGACACCAAGAAGAACCTAAAGGAGTGCAAGGCCATCACATTGAAGAGTGACAAAGAGCTTGAAGGCCCGAATGTCCAAAAAGCCATGGTTGATGAGGAGCCTACTGAGAGCAATGACAACGGTAAGGGTAAGGCAATGGAGGAAAACCTGAAAGCCAAGAAGGAAGCACCGGTGGTTAGACCGGGTTCGATCACCTTCCCGGATAATCCACCTCGTATCACTCCCCCATTGCCATTCCCTCAACGGTTCTAGAAGAAGGCGCTCAATGAGCAATTTGAGAAATTTCTCAATATCTTTAAGAGGATCCACATGAACATCCTTTTCGTGGACATCCTCAAGCAAATGCCAAACTATGCCAAATTTATGAAGGAGGTTATGTCCAAGAAGTGCAAACTTGAGGACTATGAGATAGTGAAGCTTACAGAAGAATGTAGCGCTATCATAAAGAGACAACTACCGGAGAAATTGAAGGATCCGGGAAGTTTTACCATCCCATGTGCAATTGGCGGGTCAACTTTTGAGAGAGCTCTTTGCGACCTAGGAGCTAGCATAAACCTCATGCCTTTGTCGGTGTTTCGAAAACTTAGGCTTGGAGAGGTCACCCCTACAACCATCTCCTTGCAAATGGCTGATAGGTCCATTACCTACCCATGGGGAATCATTGAAGACGTATTGGTAAAGGTGGATAAGTTCATCTTCCCGGTTGATTTTGTAGTTTTGGACATGGAAGAAGATCAGGAAATCCCCATTATCCTTGGAAGGCCTTTCCTAGCTACCGGAAGGGCTTTAATAGATGTGCACAGTGGGAACTTGACTCTAAGGGTAAATGAGGAGAAAGCCATCTTCAACATCTTAAATCCCAAGAGGTCTCCGCAAGAAAAGCCGACATGCAACCAAGTGGAGGAATTGAAATCCTGTATCAAGGAGTTCACTCAAGAAGTTGTGCCGAAAGATTCTTTGGGGAATGGTCCTACCAATTCCCTAACCATAAAAAAATTGAGCAATGAACATTGTCCCAAGAAAGATGATGCGAGGGAGTATATTGTTAAGAGGGCCGAAGCCATTGCCACCCTGATGAACAATGAAATGGTGGTGGCAAACAAGAAAGCCAAGAAGAAGCATGACCAGCGAACCTCGTGGCAAGATCTCACTCCGGGCCAATGCATCCTTCTTTTCAACTCTCAGTTGAAGCTCTCCCCTGAAAAAGTGGAGTCAAGATTGTCTGGACCATTTAAGATCAAGGGAGTGTCTTCATTCTGTACCATCGAGCTACAACCAGGAGGATGAAGTCATGTTCATGTCCAGCTAGGGACGTTAAATCAAACGCTTCATGGGAGGCAACCCACATATGATTTTTCGTTTGTCAAATGGGTTTCATTGTAAAAAAAAAAAAAAAAAAGAAGAAAAAAAAGAAGCAAATCAGGAGAGGGAGACAAAATGACAGGTGATATGTCACCTGTCAATAGGCGATATGTCGCCTGAGGGATTTTGACAGCCATATTAGTCTCCGGGAACCTCATATGGCGAACCCGACGGTGGAATTGATGATGCTGGATGAGGTATGGCCGATAACACTTAGACCGGTCGTGAGGTCTTGTTTTTCTTTCCTTTGCCCTTTGAGTTTTAACGCCGAACAGTGGGGACACTGTTCCTTTTAAGTTTGGTGGGGAATATCATTTTCTTTCCTTTTGTTATCATCTCTACCTGTTGATGTTCTTTTTGTAGGGTAGTTAGATTTCAATTTATTTTGATATTTGTACCAAATTGAGTGTTGTATTACATATGACTTTGGGCTTCGATGATGACTTCATGCTAAGCCCTCTTCTTTCATTCAGTACGTGTCTCTATATCTTTGACTGTGTGCTTGATCTATCATGCTTGCTTTTGATGTTGTTATCTCTATTTCTGAGCACATGTCTATCTACTTTCCTTATACGCTGTGTGGCTTTGTGTGCAATTTTGAGACTTTTTATCGGAATGAGAATGCTAGAACTTACCCGAAGGATTTATCGAGGCGAAATCCTAGGTCTTTGTTGTGTTGATAGGATAGAGGCCCTCTTTGGACCGTTTAAGCCAAAAAGCTAACCTGAGCAACATGTTATCCATAGAGTCCCTCTTTGAGCCGAAAAAAAAAAACTGGATTCATTTGTTTTACCGACTGAGAACCTAAGCCTTGCAATATATCATACATTACCTTCATCCACTCACCTTGGCATCACACGTGACCCTTTCACCGAGCGTCGAACGCCTGGCCAGCGAGAGTCGTTAAGTGAGGAGCTTTCTGAGACCATCCTTGAACCTTTACATTCATCCCTCATTGTTCTAAATGCCAATTTGACTTCATGTTCTAAAAAAAAAAGAAAAAAAGAAAAAAAAGAAAAAAAAAGAAAAGAAAAAAAAAGAATTCACGTTTGGGGATCGATCATAGTGGGGGATAGTGTTTATGGACGTTACATTCGAAGGTGAAGAGGCGAATCTAGAAGAAAAGGGCATTGGTTTCGGTTCGGTGAACGGAGGAGTCTATTATTGCCACTGTGCTTGTCTAGGGTGAGTCTGCTTTTCTTTTTTCGATTCTCATATATCCTTCACCCCAGCCTAACGTTACAAGCCGAGTAAAGTCCTCTTGATCTCCATGACATTTGACCTACATTAGTGAAGATGAGTCAGACGGGTGAGCCTATGGTCGTTCTGTTTTAATGTTTATCTTGCGATTTGTCTTGATACACATGAGTCACATTTGTGTTTAGGTCTTGTAGAGATGATTTGCACACACTTACACGGAGATGACAGTGTTAGAAGTTGAGTATTGATGGGTTGAAATTCTAGTCCTTTTCCAGATTCACATGTTAGGTGGGTGCAGAGGTGTTTGGTAACTTGAGATTATATGCCTGAGCTCTATGTTTACACTCTCAGTCGGTTCATTTCTATTTTGTTTGTTTTGTTTTTAGTTTGTTATTTTAGGTTGTGTCGTTTTGTCTTCTTTTGTCCATTTCCCTTTGTGTGTTTTATTTTATATTAGGTTTTTCTGCTTAAGGACAAGCAGCCGTTCAAGTTTGGGGGTGTGTGAGTGCGTAATTTATGCACTCATTCGTTACTCCTTTAGCTAGTTTCGACATGTTTTTCCTCAAGTTCTTATGTGGATTTGATGACTTTCCCTTGAGTGTGTAGGAAAGGGTGAAATCGCTGAGTTTTGAGGCATTTTGGATCAAAAAGACCGAGAACAAGGCGATATGGCGCCTTTAGATAGCGATGCGACTCGAAAAGGAGCAAAATCGAGCAAACCTGTGCAAAGGACCGGCGAGGGATGCGATATGTCACCTTCTTTGTGGAGATATGCCACCTATTCTAGGGGATATTTCGCCTGAGTTACCCGATTTTATTAGAAACACGCGTTTTGCCCTAGTTTGGTGCGGGAATTTTTATGGAAAGTTAGAATTGGCTTCTTAGGGATGTGCTGGACGTGGAATATAAGGAAGAAAGGCCGAAAACTGAAGGGGGAAGGAGAAAAATGAAAACAAAAATTGCAAAGGAAGAAAATCTGAATTGGAGAGGATTCCAGAGGGAAATTGGAGGGATTCTTCAAGAATTCTAAGCGTTCTTCGTTCTCTTCTTCTCTTTCTTTTTGTATTTTTCTAGATTTTGAATATTATTTGTAGATTGTGAGTCACATGATGTGTGGCTAATTTTCTTATTTGCTTGGGTTTAGATGAATCTCTATTTGTGATATTTGTTTCGACGTTTTAATGTGCATTTAATTAAAGCTCTTCGTTTCTTTTCTGTTCTATTTTGAATTGTTGCTGCCAAATCTATGATTTACATATTGCTATGCTTTTTGTGAGATTATGAATTGGGCAAATTTAGATTGTGAGAGGGGAACGTTCAAGCAATCAAGAAACGAGTAGAACAACTTAGGTTGGTGTGAGGTCGAGAGATAAACATTGCCTAGGTAGCCGAAACAATTTTAGGTTGTGAAATTGAGAAGTGAAATTCCAGGAATTGTTTCTAGAGTGGAACTTAATGAAGGTAGGGGTGAATAGTTGTATAGAGATATAGGCTTGATATCACCTACACATTCTTTATGCGGCACTCGAGAGAGGGTATAAGGATACACATCACTCTAGGTTGTTGAGAACGTTGAGTTAGGTTAGGCACATTACTACGGAGAAACATAATCGTAATAGAGTGAAGTCAAGACCCTAGCATTGTCATTATATTGAATTTTCATTTTAATTTCGGCGTGTGTTATTCATTACTGTCATATTTCCTTTTGATTTAGTTTTCCTTTATTTTAGTTTTTCTTTGAGTTTATCACATCCAAATTTGATCGCTTAGATAAAGTAAGATATGATATTTGCAATAGTTAGTTTACATTCTTAACGTCAATCCTCGTGGGACGATATCGGTCTTAGGACCACTTTATTACTTGTACAACTTGTGCACTTGCAAGCATAGTCAAATTATTTGCAACAGTCGTGCCGAGCCGACACAGCACGTCTGACCCTAGGCCTGTGGCGGGCCCGGGCTGTGCCTGGTGTGACGACCCTCTTATGAGGTCACCACTATAACTAACATTTTTTTTTCTTGTACTTACTGAAATTTCTTAAAATTTACGGAACATTTTTTTTAAAGGTCTTATAATAAACATAAGATATGAATTTGCTTTCTTAATTAAAATATTCAATCCTTAACATATCTGTTTCAGAATCATAATTAACAAACTATTTATAACATAAAGCTGATTGCGAAAATATTTGCGAGCGGTATCCATATCCCGATCCCCACATCGTTTGTCCACTCGTCGTCAGTCCATCAAGCATTATATGCCGGTTGCTTACCTACAATATCAACATTCTATAATGAGCTTTCGCTCAGCAAGTAGGAACTACCTCTCACAAAATAACTGTAAGTTCACATGAATAAATATGCATGAGCCGATTTTGCTTAATTATGATGTCTTATCAGAATCTTATTACCTTATCTTCTCTTATCTTATCTTTTTTTTGGGCCCGAGTGCTCGTACCACTTGCGCGCAATCATCCGGACGTGAGGGTTTGCAAGGTCCCCCATGACACCGTGATTATAACTTGAATGCCTCCCTTGAGTCGGAGGACATTATTATTTTTTTTCTTTTCTCCCTTGCGGAGCTTGAGTTACCTCCCTTTTGGAGGCTGGTACGGCACTCAACTGAGATTACTCTTATAAGTTCCTCTTAACTTATTAAGGTGTATGCAATATGACCTAGCATAGCATACTATATCATGTACTCGAACACATATAATTCGGGTGTACTGCTTAGGTGTATGTAGTATAACATAGCATAGCATTCATAACATTAAATGTACTCAAACATATATAGTTCATGTATACTGTTTACTTCAAAATCTATTTATACTGTAGACGAGATTCCTACTTACTTGATTTTCAGAGCTGGAATCCCCTTTTCGCCAAACAGTCTAGTATCTTACTTGCTTACTTCTGAAAATGAACACTCATTAAGAGTGTGAGATTAACTATCGTTTGCTATTCTATTTTAGTAACTTATGAAGGAAAATCTAACCCTTTCCATAAGGCATATACTCCTCCCCATTACTAAAGGATTATAAGGATCACTTTATCAAATTCCTGAGATCTTATTTTCCTTAATTTTTTTTTTCTCGTTATGATATTAAGGCCTAATTCGGCATAGGACTTATACAGGTCATTCTAACTTTTAAGCCGCTGAAATTTATACTCCAATAGAGTCTCTTAAACTAATGTGGGCATTGGACCCACATTAAATCTTCAAAATTCTACGGACCTATCGTATTGGGCTCGTAGGTGCCCATCGGGATAATTTGCTCGATAAACTACTACGTTCTTTAAAGAGACCATTTTTTCTAGAAAACTTTATTTATGAATACTTTCGTTAAAATGAGGTTTAATGTCATTATATTTTACTGAAATTCTATCTCGGGTTCTTTTATGACTTTTTGTTGAAACCGACACTATTTTAGTTTTGTCTTGTTAAAAACTCTGTAGTTTCTGAAATCTGCGTTTTACTGTATCTTAGAGTTGGATTTCAAAATTTTATTCTGCATGACAATTCTTTATCTCGTCGAGATCTAAAATTGTTGTTTTTGGTGAAAGTTGAAATTCGGCCTCTAAATGCCTCGTTTGGCTGAAACAGTAGCTTATGTTTTTCTTGAAACTCTTTTAGTCAAAAACTGTGCCGTTTCGGAAATCTGTGTTTTAGTACCCCTTACGTTCGGATTTTGAAAATTGTTTCTTCACGAAATTTCTTCTTCTCATCGAAATCTAAAATTTTTTCTTGTATGAAAAATCGAGATTCAGCCTCTAACGGTCCCGTTTGGCTGAACCAGTGGCTGCTAGTTTTTTTTTCTAAACTATGTTGGACAGCTTGTTCGTTTTTACAAAATGGCTTCAAACTTGGTTTTAGAGTTAAAATTAGGTTTTGTCATAGTAACAAAAAATGTTCAAAACATCCAGGGCTATAAGTTCAAGCTTTGAAACATCGAAAAATCTCGCTCTAGGGTCCTCATTTTCGCGTTCAAAGTCACCGGAAAATTTTTCCTCTATTTCGAAAATAAGCAACTTAGATCAAGCATAAACATACCACATCAAACTAACCTCAAAACTCACAAAACCAACATAAAACTCACACACCCTTATTACACTTATCTCCTCAAGAACCACAAATTACATCATGAATTCATGCTTAAGGTTGGCTAGAAAAATAATGGAGAAGAGTTTAAGAATCTTATCTTTAAAGAGTTCTCTCTCTTGAAAGCCTTTGATCTCCTCTAAGATTCGTTAACGGCTTAAAACTAGAAGAGGATAAGGAAATTTAAGAAGAATATTTCTACATTTCCAACTTTACTAAAACATGAAAAATAGAGAATTTTAGAGTTTTTACCCTTGGAGAAATGCTTGTCTAGACTCCTCCTTTTCTCCTTCAACTTAAACTAGGATTTGTGGTGAGATTTATGTGAACTTTTGAGTATGTGTGAGGTAAGGGATGGCTCAGTTTTGGTGAGGGAAGAGTTTAGAAAACTTGAAGGTTGAAGCTTTGTAGAACTGGTTTTGGATATGGAGAAAGAAGCAAGATAAAGTAAAAGTTAGGCTTAGATCACATTGGTTCTATTAATAGACAACTAGGTGATTTGGTTTATCTATTCATTACATCTTTTAGGCTACTTAACTAACAAAATTTTTGCTTAAAACCCCTTAAAGATGGCCGGCCAAGGTGAGAGAAAGAGTGAAGAAAGCAAATGTCATGATTTCCCCTTCAACCTCTACTATCACATCAATCCTCTAGCACACTCAACATCTAACCAAAACTTTTGGCTATAAATCCCTAAGTATGGCCGGCCAAGTGAAGAGAAAAAGGAGAAAAAAACTAATCATGAGTCCTATTCACTTCTCTCATCACACCTCATTAAATCACACACACTAACCTACCCCTTGTACTTTTGTCTATTCCCTTAAGTTACTCATTAAAACTGTCCAAAATTATACTAACAGCTATTTTCTCTTGTATACGGGTATTGGATGCTAGTTTGTACCGTGCTTGGAGATTCTTAAAATTAAGATTCTCAAACTGTATCTGTACTGAAAATTCTTCCGTTTTAATGTACGGTGAGAATTTATCGATCGAATTTACTTGATCAGAATAACGTGAACTTAACGTGAAATCTGCTACAGAATTTAGGAATGCAGATGTTAATTTCATAAATCCCTCAATCACAAAATATACATAGTATAATGATTTTCCAGAAAAATCCTTGACTTAATACATGAATTACATTATTAAAATTCTGAGATTTTCTTGGTCACTACACCTAACATGGCCCTGCACAGTGCAGGGTCATTCCAGGGCCAGGCCTGAGGAGAAAATCTCAGGCCCGCAGCCTTAGTCCTTAAAGGCCAGGGCCGGGCCTGGGCCCAGGCTCTTCACGAGCCCGCCCTGGCCCTTGTAGTTTTTTTTCCAAAATTTAATTAAAAAATAAGAAAATATATCATATGCCCCTAAAATATGTGATTTTATTTAATTGAGATAATACGAATAAGTACACATAAATGGTTGTCTCATTAAAAACCTTGACAAGTAAAACCCGTGGGGAGATTGGGACAAAACCTTAGCGAAGGAAAAAAGAGTTTCCTGTTCTTTTTTACTTGTGTTGTATTTTGCTTCATACAAACTAAATACATTTTCTAACATTTTTCTAGCGTCAGTAATAGTTAGTTACATATCAATACCTAAATTGTCTCCTGTAGCAGTCATCAAAGATTCAGTCTCATCTATTCCGCACCTATGATCTAAAATGGTTGCTAATGCATATAACACAGGACAACCTGACCAATAACTTTTAAATTTAGTTTCCATTAGCTTAACTATGTCTCCAAAAAGTACAGTATCCCTATAATAAGAAAATGTTTCTAAAATATTAAATAGTTGATGTAAAGATAAATGTACAGTAGGATAATAAACTCTGGAAAGTAATTCAGTAACATTGTAAAAAATTTCTAAAAATTTAAAAAAATACTCACCAATCTGCCAATCTGTATCGAAAATTAAAAGTTGATCGTTCTTACTGTTTACATACGTTGTGATGAGTTGTGAATACGAGACTGCAACCTTCAACATTAAATAGGTGGAATTCCACCTATGTCTCACGTCAGTTGAAACTTTCTTGGGCGCTTCTGACTGTTCTTGCAATATTATTTGAATTCTTAGAGCCGAGCTCCATAACTAGATATGAAGGATAAATATTCTCTAATATTTGTTAGATTAGTTGAAATATGTTCAATTCCTGCTTGAACTGCTAAATTGATTATGTGACACGTATACCGTTGATGAAAAATTTCCCCCTCCAACGCTAGTTTTAAACTACGTTTAAACATGTTAATTGCAGTCGTGTTAGTTGACACATTATCAAAAGTAATAGTTAAAAATTTATCTTCTATCCCATAAAACCCAAAAAATTTCATTATTGTACCAAAAATAACTGATGCGTTATGAGGATATGGACATAAACGAAAACCTATTATTCTTTTTTGTAAAACTCATTCATCGTCAGCATAATGCGCCGTGACGCATAAATATCCAGTTTTATTGCACCCCTTTCATATATCAGAAGTACAAGATACAGTAGCATTAAAAGTCCTAAAATTATCAACAAGAGATTGTCCCATTGCATAAAGCATTAAAAGTTCGCGATCTTTTTCTCCTGGTGTGTTCTCCAACATCCTCGTTGTGCACTGAAGCATTATCAACCGGAGCATTTTCTGACTCAGTAGGGGTGGGGCTGGGAGGCATCATTTCATCCTCGAAAAATGGCTCATCACCAAGCTCAGAAAGAGCAATGAAATTAGGGAAGTTTGATGCGGCCATTTTCTGAAAAATTGATTGAACTTAAATGAAAGAACAAGAAAATGAGTGATCGGGAGAAAAAAAGCTTAGAATCAAAATCAAAGAAACAAGATGAGAGATAGAATGAGAGTGAGATGAGAAGTTGAGAGTGAATTGTTGTGTGGGATTTATGGTAGAATTAAGGGGTATTTATAGGGGATTTTTGGAGATTTTTTTGGATTGTGACCGTTGGGCCCGCGAAGGGCCCAATGGTCACAATCCTCACGGGCTGGGGGGTGTTTTCACGGGCCGTTTTGCGGGCCTGGGCCGGGCCGAACAATGACCAAATTCAAGCTTGGGTCGGGCCGCGGGCCTTCACGAGCTAGGGCTGGGCTTGGGCCGCAGGCTGAGAAGCCGAGGTCTAGCCTTAACCCATCAAACGTGCCGGGCCAGCACGGCCCGTAACAATACCGTACCGGATAGTGCTAAATCCGGCATTGTTACGGGTTGGGCTGGGCCGTCCATGGACAGCCCGGCCCATTTGACACCACTAATCTAGGCTAGTCTAAGATGGAATTTTTTTTTATATAATTACATAAAATGTCTATTATGGAGGTTGTGGATTTAAAATATCTCCTATTATACAATATTACAAAACTCTCTACTTATATAGTTGTATTTAATAAGGCAAATATAATTCCCTTGTGGATTACTTTGGGTATGTTTACTATATGGTGAGTTTTCATATTTTCATGGACTTATTTTTTCTAATTATATTAAGATGTTTTTTTTGTGATAATATTAAGATTTTGACCCCATTTAATATCTTGTAATTAATTGATTGATTAGCACTGCAAAAACCACCCCTCCTTTCCCCTTCGGGTCAGATCACCGTTCTCCGAAAAGTAACTTGTAATTATATATGTACAACGCTGAATAAAGAACAACGTTAATATGAACATGAATGCTACAAGAAAAATCATTATCATAATGTACAATTCTCTTTTGTAATGACAATATACTAAAATTTCAAGATCATTACTATAATAGACAATTCTTTTTGATAATGAAAGTATAGTTAAAATTACAAAACACATATCAAAATGCATAAAAAAAAAAAAAAAAAAAAAAACAAATATTGTTACCAAAGGCATATCAAAATGCATAAAAATATTACGAGAAAAGCCATAAATCATAAATGAAACCCAATAACATGCATTGTTCTAGTGATTAATTTTGCACTATGTTAATGAAACCCCGCATCATAGCAAAGTAAATGGCTGCATTCAGATTATCTCAGACTCCTGCTCTAAGGGTTGCATATACCTACTCATCCCACCTCTCGAAACAGCAGAAGGGGCCTTCAATATAATAGGGGACCGGAGGCAGTTCGTTCCTATTGATGGCGCATTTTGTGTAGTGTTCCGATGGGAAAGCCAGAGCGCTCAGAGCTTGCTGTTCTTCTCCGTCAAAGCTGGCTAAGCAACTGACTCTCATTCAGAGCAAAACAGGTTGCTCTGAAGCTGATCTCCTCTACACCCTCCCTCAGAGCAAAGCAGGTTGCTCCGAGGTCGACTTCATTCTCCTTCGGAGCAAGACGAGTTACTCCGAAGTCGACTTCATATGCACGTTGTCGCACGATAAGCTATATTATTTTACGTAACATCATTCATTCGAATGTCCTACAGTGAAATCAACAAGTCCACATCTTGCCCAGAGCCAATGGCTGTTCACCCGACAAGGATTCGTGGCTCGGAGCAAATGTTGTTGCTCCGAGAGACTATCTCGCCTACGACGAGTTCTACCTACATGCTCTTCATCAACATCGGGCACGGGAATCAAATTTCCCTCCGATGGAGCCCTCGGGTCCTTAATGTTGAAGATAAAGCCAAGACTTAGTCTTACTATTATCTCGTAGTTTGTTGTAACAATATTCTAGCTATCAATATCTTTAGTTAGGATATATATCTCTTTGTTATTCTACCTTATCTCTCGTATACGGTTAGACTAAGTTTGTTAGGTTAAGATTATCTTCTAGCTTTACATGTATTATATATACTTGTACCAATCATTAAATAAACTCAACCTTTCTTAAACATTCACATGGTATCAGAGCAGGTTTGATCCTCATCATTTTTTTTTCCCCAAGGCATACTAATCGCTTATCATGTCTTCCCCTCATACCATTCCTAATGATGTTGATCCTAAATACCCACTCGTTGTTGTTACGCTCTCCAATACCCTCAAGCTTACCTCCACAAATTTTCTCTCGTGGAAGCTTCAAATTGAGGCCACCCTTGTCGGGTATGGTCTCTTCAAATTCTTGGATGGCACCTACCCTGCGCCCCCTGCCACCATCACCAAGGAAACGGTCTCCGAACCCAATCCGGCTTACCTTACATGGGTTCGCCAGGACAAACTCCTCTTTGGCGCCCTTATTGGTACCTTGGAACCTACTCTTGTTCCGCTCATCTCTCGATCTCGCACTACTCAAGAGGTCTAGGATACCCTTGCTCACACCTTTGCTCGCCCCACCCGTGGCCATATCAAGCAGTTGAAAGCCACCTTTAAGGCTCTCACAAAAGGTCATCAATCCATTACCGAGTACATGCACTCAATTAAAGCATGTACTGATCAATTGGCTCTCCTTGGCAACCCCATCGATCCTGAAGACATCACTGACAAGGTTCTTGAATCCCTTGACCCCACATTCCAAGGAGTCGTTGATGCTGTTCATGCTCGTGATACGCCCATATCATTCGATGAGCTACATGAGAAGCTACTCAACCGTGAACTTATGGCCAAGTCACAACCCATTCTTCCAACTTTACCCGTTTCTGCACACGCCACCACCACCCGCCCCAACTACAACAACCAGCCCGTCCCCACCAACAACTTCCGCCACAACTTCAACCATAAGACCACCAACTCCAACTCTAAACGTTCCAACCAAACTGGATCTCGTGGCTACCAAGGAAAATGCCAATGGTGCCACACAACCGGGCATTCACTCCATTTATGCCCCATCTTCCAGGAGAAATACCCAGCCATTCGCCCACCGCCCCGCCCTACCTACAACCAATCGCAACCCCAAGCACATGTAGCCACCACATCAGCCTCCTCCCATCCCTCCCCTTGGCTCTTGGACACCGGCGCATCCCACCATGTTACTCATGACCTAGCAAACCTATCCTTCCATCATCCCTACGATGGCACTGAAGAGATTGTCATTGGAAACGGTACAGGAATTCCTATTACTCATATTGGTTCACTCTTTTTTTCTACTTCCTCTTCCAAATCTTTGTCCTTGTCTAATGTTTTATGTGCACCCACCATGACACGTAACATTATTTCTATTTCACAACTTTGCTCAGAAAATAATCTCATCATTGAATTCACTTCTAATTCCTTTGTTGTGAAGGATCGTCTCACGGGGGCACAACTCCTCCAGGGTCCAACTAGGCATGGCATTTATGAGTGGCCGTCTCCTGCACCTATTCTAGCTCTTTCCAGTGTCAAAGCGTCGGCTATAGATTGGCATCATCATCTTGGCCATCCCAATTTATCCATCTTCAAAAATTTAGTGTCAAATTTCCGACTTGATGTTTCTAGTGATTTTTCTTTTAATTGCAACTCATGCCAATATAATAAGAGTCATAGGCTCCCATTTGGTCAATCAACGTTGATATCCACTGCTCCTCTTGAACTTATTTACACTGATTTATGGACTTCTCCATTATACTCTATTGATGGTTACAAATATTATGTTATTTTTGTTGACCACTACACAAAGTACATTTGGTTCTATCCTCTCAAAAACAAGTCTGATACAAAAGCAGTGTTTATTAGATTCAAAGCTTTAGTGGAAAAATATTTTGAGAAAAATATCAAAGTCCTATACTCTGACAATGGGGGGGAATATCAAGCCTTAGCAACTTTTCTAACCATTGATGGTGTTTCACATCTCACTTCTCCACCTCATACTCCTGAACATAATGGATATGCCGAACGAAGGCATCGCCACATCATTGAAACGGGCTTATCTCTTCTTACCCACGCTCAACTACCTCTTGAGTTTTGGTCTCATGCCTTTGTCACAGCCGCATATCTTATCAATAGGCTTCCCACGCCAACTCTCTCAAACTCATCTCCCTATCATCGTCTCTTTGGTACTCCTCCTAACTACCTCAAGTTAAGGAGTTTCGGTTGTCTGTGTTATCCTTGGTTACGACCTTATGCCACACACAAATTAGATCCCAAGTCTATTCCTTGTATCTTCATTGGGTACTCTAAGAATCAAAGTGCTTATCATTGTCTAGATCCCACCACCCACAAAGTCTACACGTCTAGGCACCTTCGGTTTATAGAAACCGAATTTCCTTATGCTCGTCTTGGCACTCGCACTCATGCTACTCCCATACCCAATCCGGACCATTGGTGCCCCTTGTCGTTGCCCATAATTCAGCCAGTACCTGTCCATAATCCCCCGACCATTGACAATGGTCTAGCCGCTGTCCAACCCAACTCCCCGCAGCCACACCAGCATCCCTCCTCAGACCCCCCCGTGGCCCAACCTAGCCCAGCCACATCTTCTATGGAGCAGCAGCCCACTGCCCAGCAGACTACACCCCAACCCAGCAGTCCATCTCCTATAGCCATTCTACTACCCCCTCCTCCACCTCCCGGCATCATCACCCGCTCCAGAAATAACATCCACAAGCCCAACCCCAAGTACACCCATCATACCATTCTACAACATAAACCAACCGAACCTACTACCGTCGCCCAAGCTCTTAAAGATCCTCTTTGGCGGCAAGCAATGATTGCTGAGATCACGACATTACATAAGCTTGGTACTTGGGACTTGGTGTCCCCCGAAAATAGTCGTAATCTTGTCAAATGCAAATGGATATTTCGCATCAAATACAAACCTGATGGGAGTGTAAAACGTTATCGTGCTCGTCTTGTTGCAAAAGGATTCCAACAATGCCCCGGTATCGATTATACGGAAACCTTCAGTCCGGTTGTAAAACCGGCCACCATCCGTACTCTTCTCAGCCTTGCGGTTACAAACAAATGGCATCTCCGGCAACTTGATATTAATAATGCATTTCTTCATGGCACACTTCATGAGGAGGTATATATGTCACAACCCCCCGGTTTTGTGGATGCTGCCTTTCCTACTCATGTTTGCAAATTGCGCAAGGCAATTTACGGGCTCAAACAGGCACCTCGAGCATGGTACACAGAGCTAGCCAATTTTCTCATTGGTTCGGGTTTCAAGCGATCGGTTGCTGATGCTTCATTATTTATCTTGCATCATTCCACGTCATCCATTTATCTCATTGTGTATGTGGATGACATTATAGTAACTGGTCCTAATACTACTAACCTAAATGCTTTCATTAAAAGATATGCTAGCAGGTTCTCCTTGAAAGACCTTGGTACACTCTCTTATTTCTTGGGAGTAGAAGTCACGCCCACCTCTCATGGTCTCTTCCTCAGTCAAAAGAAGTATATTGTTGATCTACTTGAGGGCATGCATATGCTTAAAGCTAAGCCGGTTCCGACTCCCATGGTGGTCAACAATGCTTTAACTCTCACTTCTGGTGAACTACTTGACACTCCTACAGATTATAGAGCAGCAGTTGGGGGTCTCCAATACCTAACGCTCACTCGGCCCGATGTCGCATTTGTGGTAAATAAGCTATCTCAGTTCATGCACAAGCCAAGAAGCGCTCATTGGGATGCTCTCAAACGGCTCCTTCGATACTTGTGTGGCACTCTCGACAAAGGCTTCACAATCTTCAGTCACTCGCCACTCAATCTTCATGCCTTCTCAGATGCCGATTGGGCCGGAAACAAGGATGACTACACTTCTACAATGGGTCAAATCGTCTTCCTTGGTCGCACCCCGATTACTTGGAGCTCTAAGAAGCAAAAGTCTCTAGCACAGTCTTCTACAGAAGCCGAGTACAAGGCTGTTGCCTCTACCACTGCTGAACTCATGTGGGTTCAAAATCTCCATGGCGAACTTGGTATTCAGCTCACTAGTACTCCGGTCATTTATTGTGACAACTTAGGTGCCACGCATCTTAGTGCTAATCCGGTTTTTCATTCCCGCATGAAGCATCTCGCACTTGCCTATTATTTTATTCGAGAACAAGTTCAAAATGGTACCCTTCGTGTCACGCATGTCCCAACGGGCGACCAACTAGCAGATTTTCTTACGAAGCCGTTGGCTCGAGCTTGGTTTGAAATGTTGACGTCCAAGATTGGCCTCTCCGATCAGACGTCCATCTTGCGGGGGCATGTTGAAGATAAAGCCAAGACTTAGTCTTACTATTATCTCGTAGTTTGTTGTAACAATATTCTAGCTGTCAATATCTTTAGTTAGGATATATATCTCTTTGTTATTCTACCTTATCTCTCGTATACGGTTAGACTAAGTTTGTTAGGTTAAGATTATCTTCTAGCTTTACGTGTGTTATATATACTTGTACCAATCATTAAATAAACTCAACCTTTCTTAAACATTCACACTTAACACGGAAAGACAGTTAAGTACATACGAAGAAAGCAAACTTGCTCCCCAGAGCAACTCTATGCATTCAACCTTCCTCAACAATGGAGAAACCCACGAAACTCCATGAATGAACACGAAGAACTCAAAGTCCAAGTTTGGGTTTTCTTCAACAATCTCATTCAATTATGTCCAGAGACCATCACAAGTATACATCGGGTTTATTCATATGAATCATGAAACATGCATATGCGGCGAGCCTTGAGAGGAGAAGAACAAATTTTCTCTCTCATCAAGCATTCAAATTCGGCCATGGAAACCAAAAATCCGGGCTCAAAATCCCAGGTTCTATATACAATCATCATCAACATCACGGCTATGAACAAGAAAAGAGAAAGAGAAGCAAGAACATACCTCTAACAACAATGGAGAACCGGATTTATCTCACCAAACACCCCAACGGAACGCTTTCTCTCTCCTTCAAGTTCGGCAAGCGACGCCCAACTCCGACAAGAAAACGCAAATTTCTGGTAAGGATAGCGAAAATCCAATGGGTGCGTTTGGAATTGGTTCCAAAACGTTTTTATTTTCTGTACGAAAATGAAAATGAAAACGTTTTTAGTTTCATTTTTGAATTATTTCTAAAAATGCGTTTGGTAGTTTTATTTAGAGATTGATTTCAATTTTAAAAAAAACTGAAACTGCGTTTGGTGGTTTAATTTTTAAAAACATGTAATAATATATTAAATAATAATATATTAAATAAATATATTTTATTTTTATTTTTTTGTTAAACCTACTTCAGCTTGAATAACATGAAGCATTCGACTTTTTTAGTAGTGTGACAGTTGAGTTGTGCTTTTCAACTGGTTAAGCTACTTTTTTTTTTTTGGTTACCAATCGAAAAATGGCAACTTCCTAGACGGGACGGTATTATTATAAAAAGTAAGTATAAAAACATATTAGAGTTAGACAGGTAAATGCATTATTCCTCAGATTAGGCAATACTCCATGTACAAAGATTGCTAAAACGCAACTAGTATGGTTTCTGAGCTTAGGAGGTATAAAACAAAGTTATATGCTAGTTTACTTGTACCAATGGACCTTTTTTTTTTTTCTTCTTGAAAGAAATGTCTTAGGATACGGACCTTATTCCGTGTGCACTTTTGTATCAAATATATATCTATGGTGTATGAGTTTGTGGAGGATCCAAGAAACGTGTTGTACGCACATGTATTAAATCTAAATATTAAAGTCTTGCTTCACGGATTTAAATTTTTAATTTGAGTTGATACGTGATATTTTTTAAGAATTTTTAACTGTAGCATAAAAAATTAAATGTAATATTTTTTAAAAATTTTTAATTATAAAAATTTAAAATTAAAAAATAAAAAATAAAATGAACGAGACCTTTTCAAGTTTCTCTACTTTTTCCGGAATTTTCTTGCTCGTTTTTAGTGCTGAAACTTTGGACGGGCCGCCCGTGACCACCGAAAAGTCTGAATTTTTGCCCGATGACTGAACCCGAACTGCCCGAAAATTCAGGCTGCCCGATTCGACCCGAAAATTGCCCATGGACGGACTTCGGGCAGGGGATGCCTGCCCGTGCCCGGTCGGGCTGGCCGATGCCCGACCGGCTGCTCGAATTTCATTTTTTTTATATTATATTTTTATGTTGTATAAGTATTTGTATAATTATAATGTGTATATTACAATTTGAAATTTGAAATAAACACACGAACTATATAAAAAAAATTACTTCTTCATTGATTTTTAAATTTGTAATTCATGATTGCCTCATTAAAAACCTTCCCAAGAAAAACCCAATTGGGATAAAAACTTGGTAAGGAAAAAAGAGTGCAATCATTGTGGGACGAATTACAAATTTGACAAACTTACAAAGTTTATACAAGATTACAATAAACACTATACAAATTAGAAATTACAAAGTAAATAAATATTTACAAATTAGAATAATAAAATTTAATTTGAAGCAGAAAGATCGTCTTGAAAATTAAAAGTTAATCTATTAAATTCGTCGATACATTCTTGGTTTGCCGGTGAGATTGTATCGTATAAGCGTTGGTCGGAACGGTCTCAATCCTTGATGCATACCAAAGCTTCAACAATATCCCGCTGCAATGCGTTTCTCCATTCTTCAAGTATTCGGCCGGTTATACTGAATGCTTGTTCGGCTGCAACAGTGGAGACCGGGATCAAAAAAATATCAATTGCCAGTCGTGTTAGGATCGGCCAAGTTAATGCTCGTGCCCTCCACCACTCAACCAAATCAAACATTTCACAACTTCTATAACTAAGCCCTCACTCAGGTACGTCATTAACTCGTTGAATCCGCCGCCACCTCTTGATGAAGATCCACTTCCACTATCAGATTCTTCTTGACCTTGACTCATCGTCATCTTCTTCTTCTTCTTCTTAGACAACCCGAAAACATTCAAGAATGAATGCGGATTGTCGTCTCGTTGTTGCGGTTGTTCAACACGATGTGTGTTTCTAAACCTACTTTCGTAAGAGATATATAGAGAATATATTTTTTCCTTTATAATAGGAAATTGGTTAGTAGTGTCAATAGCTAAAAATTCACCTAAATTATCTAATCCACTTTCTAAACCTTCCAATTTTAATCTAGGGTCAAAAATAATGCCGAAACCATACAACATGGGTAATTTAGACCAATATTTTTTAAACTTCTTTTCCATAGAGGCGATAGGAACTCCTAAAACCTCGTGTGTCCTAAATTCACTAAATAAAATAGACATTCTTAAAAGTTCTCCTAATGCTAATGGTGAAGTTGGGTAATAAGTTCCACTAAGCTTTAAGGTAACTTCATGAAATCTACCTAAAAAGTTATACAAAAGTTCAGCAATTTGCCAATCAGTTTCACAATCAGTCTCATCTATAAATCATGTTCCTAATTTTGCACTAACATAATTTGTTATAGCATCTTTATAGGGAATGCATTGTTCAAGCATTAAGTAAGTGGAGTTCCATCTTATGGGCATATCTAAGGCTAATGCTCTAGGATTTTGATTACATGCCTGTAGAAATCTAAACCAATCTTGTATTCTTTGATTACTACCTTGAATCCAAGCAATGTTATCTCTAATTCTTTTAATATGACCTGACATTGATTTTAAACCGGACTTTACTATTAAATTAATTATATGGCATGCACAACGTTGGTGGAAATATCATTATTACCGAATAAACTTAAATCATTTTCAAAAAGTTCTATTGCTTTAGTATTCGTAGTTGCATTATCTAATGTTATGGCCATTATTCTATCTCTTAAACTATATTCCTCAATAACAGATAAAATTGTGTTATATATTAAATTCACAGTATGTGATCCTATAACACATTTGAAACCTAAGATTCTCTTATCCAAATCAAAACCTTTATAATAATGTCCAGTTATAGCTAAATAATCCTTGTTAGTAACGGCGGACCAAATATCTGTCGTTAACGCAACGCAACCACTAGTAGAGTGTAGAAGGTTGATTAATGCTTCATTTTCTTGTTTATATAATTTTAATGCATCTTTCCTAAGAGTAATTCTAGAAAAAAAAATTGTGCATTAGGATTATGTACAATTTTAATATAACATTGCCAATTTCTTTGTTCAGTAAAACTTAGTGGTTGATCTAATGTGGCTATTAATCATGCCATTTCCATACGATCAACTTGCGGATCGTATTTCCACGTGCTTATACCGCCGGTTTGGCGGAGATCAGCTCCGCCTCCTTTCTTTTGAAGACACTTTTCAGAGTGTCTTCTTAAGTGTGTAGTGTCGTGAATAGTATTACCTTGTAATTTCTCACCATAATATTTACATTGAGCTACGTATTTAATGTTACCGTTATTGTCGACCTCCTCGAATGTGTTGAAGTGCTCCCAAACTGCTGAGGTGCGCTTGCATTTCTTCTTAGAACTTGCAACACTTGTACTAGCACTACTGCTTGCCTCTCCTCCACGACCGCTTGTGCCACCACCATTACGTCCCCGACCTCTAGTACATCCACCTTGGGTCGGATTTGCAGTTTCATCAGCAACTCTTTCCATAGTTTGCGATTCCTGCGTTTGAAAAACATTAGGAAATTGCCCTTCTTCGATGTGGAATTGGGCATCAATGAGAATATCACCACCATAACCAGAAGAAGCCATTATGAAAAATAAGAGAGATTGAGAGCGCTTTGAGAGAGCTTAAGAGAGATCGAGATTTGAGAGAGATTTAAGTGAGATTAAGAGAGATTTGAGAGAGATTTGAGAGAGATTATGTAACGCCCCCTAGAATTAAACATGTTTAATTATGTTAATTGAGTATATTAGTGTGCCTAAAATTGATTTTTTTCTGATTAATCTTGTGATTAAAGATTAAGTTTTCGAGTTATTTTAAGGAGTTATAAATTACTTTCAATTTTTCAATTTTCACCTCAAAAGTTTTTAAAAATACACTTAATTTTAATGTATTTTATTTATTTATTTATTTATTTCTTTTTCCTATTTCTTTTTTTCTTTTCCTTTTCTTTTCTTTCTTTTCTTTTTCTTTTTTCCCCTTCCTTTTTCCTCCCGTGGCTTCCCATACACAGCCCAGCTCCCCTCTCTCTCTTTCTTTTTCTTTTTCTTCTTCCTTCTCTGGTTCTCCCACGCCACCAACTAGCGCCTCTCTCTCTCTCCCGCTAGTTCTCTCTCTCTCCCTTTCTCTCTCTGAGTTTCTCTCTCTCTCAGCAGTTTGGCCGAGAGACACAAAAAAAAAGAAGAAAACGAACGAAAATGGGAGAAACTGAGGGAGACAAAGCTCCATCAACTGATTTAAGGTAAAACCCTTTGAAACCCACTCTTTGATTCAAATTTTAAGCTTGAGAAAGTTTAATTTTGGTTAGATTTGAATAATTTTGAGCTAGGGTTTGGATTTGAACAATTGTTGTTCAAATTGATTGAAATTTAGGGGTTTTCAGTTATTGGACTTGTTTAGTTGATTGGAAACTGATTTTGATGGATTCTGGAGAATTATTTTGAAATTGAACTTCATTTGCAGGTTTGGCATTTTTCCTATTTATGCCGGCATGCTGCCGAAATTTCTTTAAAAAGTTGTTTGTAAGCTAAAATCAAATAGGAAACTAAACTCATGGATTGGATTTCAATCTTTAAAGAACCCTCAAACTGATTATAACATCGTTTGTGAAATTGGATTTGAGTCAAGGTACACTAATAGGAAACAATTAAACATGATTGAGCTTAATTCGTTTTAAGAATGAGAAATATTTCCTAAGATATTGCTTTTGTGATAAAGCTAGTGGAGAAGGTCAAGTATTAAAGCTTGAAGGAAAGCGGAGGCTAGGAGAACAGAAGGCTAGCCCAGGCTTGACATCCGAGAGGGAGGATATTCTTGTCCATATCCTTGTTAGCCTCACTTTAAGTGATTTTGGCCTATGAAAATGCTTTAGAACAAAACATGTTGAAAGAAAATGATTTTAAAGGAAATAGCATGAATAATGCTATTATGTTTTCCAATAATTTTAGAAATGAGATTTTAAAGAGTATCATTTCTTAAAATGAAATACTTTTTGGAATGATACAACGCATGGTGGCCTCAGAGATCGGGATGTGGGAATCGCATCCTTGGGTGCAGGTCCCGAAACCCGTATGGATCCACTTCTTGCTCAGTGGAATTATAGCTCTGCACTTTTCACTAGACAAACATTTTACCACTCCTTGCTCAGTGGTATGATGAGCTGCATACTTTCATTATACATATACTTTCTACTATGTGAGTATTTCCTTTTCTAAAAATGATGATCAGTTCCGGGTGTATATCTTCAGACCGTGAGTATCTTTATTTACAATGTTTTATAAAATTGTATGATACCTTTATTTAAAATGTTTTATAAGATTATATCCTACTGGGCCTTCCGCTCACCTTTATTATGTTTTTAATGTTTTAAACCCCTGCTCCAGAGTTAGCGGTTTAGATTTACAGCGTGACAAGTGGATACCAATGGATTGAAGGTGCGAGATTTGAAGCGGTATGTTTGTTTCGGATTTACGATTTTTAAATTCTGAGATGTACTGTATTTTTATATGTAAACTGTTGGTTGCCCGAATCGAATTCGGGTGTGGAAGCATGGTGGTGCGGGGAAGAGACGGATCGTGTATAACAAAAATTTTCATAAAACTTTTGAGATACTCTATAGATTATATTAATTTATGCACGAATAAATTAATCTCATTAACTTATATATATCAAGAACTCAATCAGGAAAAATACCTAGAAGCCGACTCGGATGATAACTTGAGTTCTTTGACCACGAACAGTCCTTGCTCTAATCTTTATATTTAGAAAACCAATGTCTTCCACGTCAATTCCTAGAATCCATGAAGACGTGTGTGTGGGCACACATGAGACAAAACAGGTTACAATAAACACTCGAATTTCCACAAACACCATCGCATGCACGATGTGGAATTTTTGGAGAAAAATTTTTTCCTTCCTTTCTCTCTTGAGAATTTCGGCTAGCCTTAACCAATTAGGGCTGAAAAATTGTTTCCTTCTTTCTATAGAGAAATTTCGGCCACCTCTAAAATTAGGGTAAAAAACCATTCCGAAAATTGTCTCAAAAATAGTATTTATAGAGTAGAAGTCAAACTTCTAGAAAGAATCCAATCTCTATCTCCAATTTGAATTTCGAACCAAAATTCTCCTCTATCCCTTATCCCTTGTGGCCGGCCATGCTAGGGATTCCTATCCCTGTGTGTGGCGCCAATACGGGATAGGGAAGGAAAAGAAAATCATCATTTATCCTGTAGTCCAATTTTATTTCAAATTCAAATTCGAATTTAAGTCAAACTTAAATTAATTTGAATTTCTAAATTGAACAACTTATCTAAT